>NW_027468664.1:12281745-12391745 GCF_046254945.1 Alosa pseudoharengus
GTTTCCATGCCTGAGTCGGTGTGCGTAACGTTATATGTATGCATGGATGCAACACACATTTCCACAATTTTCACACTCATGCACAAAGTCATTAAAACGTTTATATACAGAGAATGAATGAACAATGACATACAGCAAGCTGGCCAAACAGGCCTTTCAAAAAGTATATAGACCAGCACAGTGCATGGACTAATTTTAACTCATATTTGCCCCAAGGCATGACGCAAAAGATACCCTTTGCTGATAGTGTATGAATCCCTCATATCAGATATACAACATTCTTCTGAAACACAACAAAAGATTTTAAAGGTGATGGTGACTGTTTTCACATTTGCACATGTTATGTTTTAAACAAAATGTTACATGTTGAGTTTATAAAGAGCCAGATTCCCACCTCGCACTTACCCACTCAGGCTGTATGAGTAGACACACACACACACACACAAAACACGCACACGCACACACACACACACACAGGTGTGGTGACCCAGAAAAACAAACTAAACAGGGCCAATGGATTCTCACCAGAGTATCCCAAAACAATGCCTCTTGAGGAACAAAGAGACACAAGCTTTCCCCAAACCAAGGAAACAAGGATAATGGCCAAGTGTGTTAGAGATAGAGTGTGGTTGTGTGTGTGTGTGTGTGTATGACAGATATTGTAAAAGAAAGAGTGTGAGTGCATATCCAAGCAATTTGAAAATGTCATGCAAGTAAATATTTAATTTCTCTCCGCCACCAAAAAAAGAAAATAAATAAAACTCCACAGGACAATGACCACGTCTGTGCATGTCTTAAAACCCCTACTAATGCTAGGCACTCGCCATCACCGGCCTCAAAAGCTGCTTTCTCACTCATCTTCAGATCTTCATCAAGTGTGTGTGTGTGTGTGTGTGTGGTGTGAGTGTGAGTGTGTGTGTGTGTGTGTGTGTGTGTGTGTGTGTGTGTGTGTGTGTGTGTGTGTGTGTGTGAGGACATTTTGAATTATTAGGACATGAAGAGGTCACCCCTCTTTGTCATGCGCTGTAGTGATTCTGACAGGGGCCAGCCCATTCATAACGATGACACATTATTTCTGTGTGATTTTCATTAAGTAAGTAAGGAGAGAGAGGCTGCAGCATGTCCCTCCGTATGAGAACACACTAGTTATGAATCTGAAGTTGAGCTTTTGCTACTTCTGGACAAGTTTTGGTGAGCTTTGAGAAATGACGTGTAGGAAGAGCTGGTCTTAGTGTTCACTGAACATCTGTACATTTAGCAAATACAGTTTTTCTAACATGCATTTACATCAAAAGCATATACCACCCTCCTGAGCAATTATCTAGGCACATAAGAAATACTATTTTAAGTTATATAATACTGTGACACAAGTGGTATAGCAGCTTATTATTTCAGTAGAATGCAAACAAGTTGGATGTTCCCCTGTTTCCATTTGAACATCTCCTTCACAAGCTAAGTAATAAACCAGGCATAATGAGATAGGGCATATATTATTTCTGAGACAAGAAATATGACAGTCTGTCTGTTCTCTTCACTGAAGCTGACATTAACTGTAACCTGCTGTATAAAAAAAAATAATATACACAAATTCAGTTTGAACACTGTTTAAAAGGTTTACAGAAATAAATATAATTAAAGACATTTAAGAGTTTCTCAAAAAATAAGTACAAAAGTACTTGATGACTAATTGTATCATTACACTCTAAATATAATGTGTAACATTGTGTAATCATAGAAATATTTGTATAGTAATTTTTTTACACTAACATTGTATCTCCGTCACAGATTAACAGATACACAATATCTTATTTAGGCTGCAGTGTCTGACTGAAGTTGGTTATTGTTGTTTCTGGACCAATGCAAACATGTTACTTATACTAGTTTGGGTTATGGGCACTGGACCATTTCGGGTGTCCAGTGCAGTTGTGCTGATAGTGGATCTGTGTGTTCTGGCTATACCTTGTGTAAAGAGGAAATACGTGGTCTCGTAGAGGCTACAGCTGGCCATGGACAAAAAAGCCTTTACTTTCTCGACTATTCCTCTATTCTCTTCTCCGTAGAGAGAGATAAAGAAAGAGAGAGAACAACGGACTGATTGTTAGAGCTAAGGAGGCTTCAGTGCTGAGAGATAGACAGACTGAAAGAGAGAGAGAGAGAGAGAGAGAGAGAGAAAGAGGGAGAGAATGGGACATTTATTATCCAACAACACTCTTTTGAACACCCATGATTGTGTGTGTGTGTGCGTGTGTGTGTGTGTGTGTGTGTGTGTGTGTCTATCTATCACAAATCACTAGTAGCCTGATCTCATCTCTTCAGTGGGGCCACAGAGCCCTGTGACAACCCATGATGAAAAAATCAACCCCCAACACACACACACACACACACACACCCTCCTACTACATCATGAAGCTCTGACACTGGGCTCGTCTGACTGACAAGCACCACAACACACACAAACACACACATGTACACATACACACACACACACATTTGTTGACAGCCACCACTTTACATGTCACACAACTTCACATAGCACCACATATATATGTCCTCTCTCCTTTCTCTGTCTGTCTCTTTCTCTCCCTCTCTCTCTCTCCCTCTCTGTCTCCCTCTCTCTCTCTCTCTGTCACACAGAAGCACATATGCACACACAACCCTACATAGGCCATGACCAAAGAAGAGAAGGTCTGCATTATAAAGACATCACCTTTTCTTGTTGCCCCTTCTGGACAATTAACACACACGTTCTCCACCTCCTCTCTCTCTCTCTCCCTCTCTCTCTCTCTTCCAGCAGAGCTGTTGGGATCTATTTATTTATTTTTTAATTTATCCTGCAAGATGTCGTTTTTGTTTATGTTGTCTTAAACCCTCCATTCTTCAAAGACCCAACCAGGAGACACTGTATAGGGAAGATAAATAGGAATTCCAAACTCCAATGCCTCATTTGTCATGGTACGAATTCCAAGAGAGGAATCTCGAAATAGCTCAGGCGATGTTAATGTGCATGGCCTCAGGCAGGATAGCATGTAGGAGGCTTTGGTGATATTTGCTTTTTGCATATTTTGTTCTCTGTTTCATTTCTCTCTCACTCTCTCTCTCTCCCTTTCTCTTTCTCTCTCTCTGTCTTTAACACAGATATGCACTTTCCATTGCGCGCGGCAAACAGAGATCTCTTTTATTTTATTATTTTTTTTCTTTCGTATTTTGTTATTTATATATTTCTCTTCCTGGCATGTGTTGTAGGAGTCTATGCCCATTATTTTGCTATGACACCAAATTTTTAATTGAATTGAATGCAATTTATTCTTTAAGAAAAACTTTTAATTAAACGCCATATGGACGGATTGTGAAGAAGTGGCCTTACTGGTGTTCCCTGAGGGACGTTTGAGGCATAATTATGAATATGAACTGTAATGACACACGGGGATTTGAATGGAAAATGGCAAGCTAAGAATAAGAGCTATTTATCCGACTGTGGCTGTTGTATGCAGTGGGTGTTGTGGAGAGAGAGGCGCCTGGGCGAAGCCAAGGTCCCCTGGGGGGTATCCAACGGGGGAAAACAGCAGTAGGGTCAGTGGTGAGAGAAAGAAACATAACCCCCACCCCCTTTTCACACACACACACACACACACACACACACACAGACATACAAACACACACACAGACACACACACACACGCACACGTACACACACACACAAACACACACACACCCTCATACACACATCACTCACACCCAACCCTGACTGAAAGAACTGTGGTAAAAGTGAGAAATCGCTCCGTACAGTAGTTCACTCTTCATTCTGTGATAACACCTGTGCATTGGCAGTCAAAAGTACCACAAAATCTACAGCTGCTCCACATTAAAGACTTTCTGTGGGAGGCCATTCCAGTGGGACTTTTAGTAAGAGTTTACCTCCTGGTAAAGCCAAAGTTAGGTGACATCTTTGAACCAAAAAAGCAGCATTTACTAATGACAACAGAAGAAATGTTGCATGATTGAAGATATATGATATTCTGAACAATAGACAAATAGGTAATTCTGAATGAAAATCTGGCTCAAGTAGGAAAGAGTAGAATCAACCACAAATAACAAATTATCCCAAGGATATTGTTCAATAGACAAGGCCTGGGCTTTCATGGGTACAATCGTCATCAGACGTGAGGTTATGGAGTCAAGGAGGATAATTTTTGCATAACAATGGAAGCAAGGTTTTTACGTGATGAAAAAACAAAGTTTAAAACCAAAAGTGGAAAACACATAGGGGGTGGGGGGCTGGGTGAAGTCAAGGAGAGATTTAAAAGCTTAGCGTACACAGAGATGTTGAGAGTGACGAGAGAGTAGAAAGTAAACACCAAGGCTGAACCTGGAGAGAGACAAAGGTATGAGAGAGGGAAAGAAAGGGAGAGGGAGAAAAACAAGAGAGAGGCCAAATTTTTTCAGCACAACAAACTCATTTAGGGGCTAGCGTGAGGCTCGGGAAAAAAAGGAAAACAATTATCAGACTTTGTCCTCCTCGTCACCGCTTTTATTTGCTTGGTGGGTTCCTTTGTTTTGCCTTCCTCTCTCAAGGACATATTAATTATTTCTGATGAGGCCCGATTTTTCAAAATAAATACGTTGGAACATAAAGACGTTCTTCCGTCCCATCACTTAGATCGTCACTCTTGTGATGTTCTTTTCTGTCTGTGAAAGACATGGAAACGGATTTGAAAGCGTCCTCCCTCAGATGAAGAATGTGTTTGTTGTTTGTGCAGAGGGCGGCAGTGGTGGTGTTGGTGATGGTGGTGACTGGGGGAGGGGGGGGGGGTTGGGGCACAGCGAAATATTTGATTTGAATGCACGGTTTATGTTGCCATGCTACCTACCTATTAAGTCTTAACATCTCCGCTCAAGCACCCTTGCCATCACCCCTGAAGAGAAGGCTGACCAAAGGGTTCAGTAAACACCACCGGGGATTTTTAAAACCAGGCCACGGAACCCAGGCTTCGGTTAAAAGGAACCGTTCCCTCGTCCAAGCAAAACAATTCGCACCCACAAACAAACACGCAGGGGGAAGGAACAACGGTGAAAGGCTGGCTGTATGGCAACGGGCACAATGCTGATTTAGCCTTGAAAGCTCAGGCGCCGCTGCTGAGTCAGAGGAGGTCAGGAGTCATCGCTGCATCCAGAGTCCAAGGCAGAGCGGGCAAAGAAAAGAAGAAGAGGAGGAGGAGGAGGAGGAGGAAGAGGGGAATTAGAAAATGCCACACACACACAGGATTAGATTAGATCAATCTTTCACACTTTCACAGCCAGCAAGGCCTATTCTTCTCCATTTTTTTGTGTTTTCTTTTTTAAACAAGAGGCCTCGGCCGTGTTTGCAGACGAACACGGAATGAAGACAAGCGTACAGGATGGCCTTCGAGTCGGAGACGCATTCCACATTTAATTGAGAGCAACAAAAAAAAAAAAAAAAGAAAAAAAGAAAAGAAAAGAATCCCCAGCTAACTAGGGCCCAGTCCAAAAGCAAACTTTCCCCAGCACTGATTTGCCAAGCCTGGGGCGACGAGGTTGCGCTCTCCTGGGGAAAGCCCACCCGCCCTCCACCCTTTTTTGCGAAAAAAAGGGGGCATAGATGGCCTATTGTTCCTCCGGCCCTAGATCCTCAGAGAGGTAATAGTGCGACCACGACGACACCCCAGCAATCCCAACGAGCTGAGCCGGTCTCTCTCTCGGCCGCTGGGAGAGGCTGTGTGTGCAGAAACTCACCAAAAGGCCTTGCCCTTAAGAATGGGGCCCATTGTCCTATTTCGGGGACTTTTGTCCAGAGTGCTATAATACTGCTGGAAAAACAGAAATTAGTTTCAGCAATGGCGTCACTCTCCCCTGAATAACTAAACTACATCATGTGAATTAACAGGCGTATATATTTTTGTTAGGATTTTCTTTCCTTCCGTGTGAGAGTAGCTGTGAGCACTGTAGCATGTATGCGATTTCCTACATAGCTGGATGAAACAGGCTTTAGAATGTGGGGAAAATGGAGGGATTTCAGTCTCTCTTCCTCTTCATCTCTCCTTGTCTGCCTCCTCTCCTCTTCACACTCCTCTCTCACATTCTCATGCAGATGGCAAAAATAGAGAGATGGTGAGGAAATGTCTGAATCAATTATTATTCTGAATAAATGTAAATAATATGATGTTAATAAGCTATGTGTACTAACAGCACTCTGGGTTCATTAGACATTTGTAATAGCTTAGAAAAATAAAGACATACATTTACCGAGAAAGTAGGCTATGAGAATATATTATGTTACATGCCACTGCTAACTATAGGCAAGCGTATTGGAATCAAAATTCTTCCAGACTATTACATTTAGTTCAAACAGTTTAGCTAACGTCATATTGCAGAAATGAACATGATAAACATTTATAAAATATCAATATCTTTACTGCACTGAAGTTCAACATTTTACAAGCAGTTCATTTAGGTTGCGTTTTTGGACGCATCTCACAGTGTAATAGAAAGGTACTCCTTGTCCCATGATGGAGTCCACGGAGAAGTCTGTCTCGGGCTTATGGTCGGTTGTCCACCACGAGCAGTTTAGATGGTTCGCTGCTGTCACCTCTTGGTTGGTTTATGAAGTGCAGGGGAAAGTTCGGTCGGTGTTTTTGCCCTGGTTAAGCTCTCCAAATCGCAGGTTCTTTTCCATCCCTCCAATAAAGCTAAAACGACCATGTGGCCAACGAATGCCAGTCTGAGGGAAATACGGAGACGTTGGCACCTTCAGAGTTCAGCATTTTAACACTGAGGTCATGTCTTCTGTGGTTTATATCCATAGCAACGTACCTGCATATTTCCCAAACACGGCCAAACACTTGGCCAATGAATGTGTGGAGGAAATGAATGGGGGCTCTGGTATAATTCACATCACATCAGGGCACCAGGATTAAATGTGCCAAACAACACTGACCGCCACTTGATTTTTCTTGTAATCAATATTAGATTGTTGTTTGAATAAAATGCTTAAATGCTTGTATTAGTTGGTGTTTTCCATTAGATATGACCTCAACTTATTAATGTAGGCTACATAATATCCCAAACGGCCAGTGTGTGTGTGAGAGAGAGAGCGAGAGCGAGAGCAGACTAATCACAGCTTATGTGATGTTGCTATGCCTCCACAAGCTTGTACACAGTAATTTTACGCAATTCAATGTTTGCTTATTAGCACTGTCATTCCCAATTCTCAATTTATCGAGGCCTCTCTTAACCGCCTGGGGTAGCCTACTACTGGCACGCGTATAACGGCTCTTCATTCTCCAGATGTTTGTCAGGCTTGCTTCTCGAGGATCTTCTTCGGCTGGACGGCCTAATTGTTGAGGTGCTGAAATGGTCGGGAGTCAGCAGGCGTCTGCGCTGGACGCTCAGGGGGAGATGCAGAGTGGGCGAGGCGGGCTGGTCTAATTGCATTGGCGCTGAAATCTAATGATGACCACAGCGCTTGTGGAAAGACGGCGGCCGCGGAGGCATCATGTGTCTGCGCTCAAGACAGCTCTGAGTGGCTAGGGAAATAAGGGCACATTTAGGCAAAACTTACTGAGAGAGAGAGAGAGAGAGAGAGAGGGAGAGAGAGAGAGAGAGAGAGAGAGAGAGAGAGAGAGAGAGTGATGCAAACTGAATGCGAGCTGTGTGAGAATTTCCAACAGCAGTCTGTTACGCATTTTGAAACCTCGCTCATTTAAGGCCTTCCACACAATGCCTCCTTTCTCTCGGCGACAGTGGTGATTTAATACCAATGCATTTATTGTAGTGTTATGGAATTAAGGGAGGGGCCGATAGACTCACAACAAAAGGATTGTATCCATTATTTGACGTGGCCAACAGAAGCCAGGCTCGCTGACAATCGCTGCTTTGGTATGGGCCTACCATGATGACAAAATAACACAGATTAGCCCGACAGGGCTCGACAAGAGTTAAGTGTTGAGCGGCGAAGTGATGTAAAGCCCGTTTGATCCAGGAGGATTCCGGGGTGTAAAGCGTTTGAGGATGGCAATCCCTTTGTGATGAGAACACATGTTTTTCTTTTTTCCCCGCTCGGCGCTTTATCCCTATCCACTTCTGAGCCTATTGTATTTATCCTCTCCAGCGGCAGCTGTTCGCATTGTAATAGCCCCGGTAATCTGCAACAATATCTTTATCTGGCGGGTTTATGACCAGCTGTTCATATTGTCGCAGCGATTTTATTTTAATCTGATTCAGGATCTCTCAGACCGTCAATTGTGACTTTGATCCTAGTCCATTATGCAGCATATTGTGTAGAATCTGTCTTTGCCAGGATGCAATAAGGCCTCAAATGGAAGAGAGAATTTGGCAAAGCGGGTGGGGGGAAATGTAACATCTGGCTGCTGACAGATGTTTTTTTTCTTCTATCTCATCTTTGATTCAAAAGAATCCCCGCCATTCGCAGGCGGCAAAGCAAGCCAGCAGACATCCCAGGAGAAACAAAAAAAATAGGCAAGTGGTTTTCATCATACACTCTTCATTTGTGTGCTTTGATGCATCTCGACCAAAGGCCTGACCATATTCCCACCGTCCAAGTATTGACACTTACAGATTAATTCAGGGCTGGTGCAATGGGTAGAGAGTTGCGCTAAGGCCTACACCAAACACCAACAACTCTACAAAATCTTATTGTTCACCCATGTTGTTGCAATAGCCCACGCGTTATATTGTCATTAAGCCAAGGCTATTTAATTTGGCACATCCTGTGTCTGTCTGGTTAAAACACTGTATAAAATGCGTCCTCTCAGCAATTATGCTGGCAGGAACGTTCAGGTCATAATGTTAGTCATCAGCTCCAACGCATGTTTTAAAAGATGTTCTTTGACGGCGGCGATAGACAATTAGCACTAACAAGTCTTTCGACAAAACAATGGAGAAGCATAATGAGGTTACCGCGAGACGGAAAGTGGAGCGCTTGCAAGCTGTGTACAATTACCCAAAAATATAAATATCCCACCACGCTTTAAACAGCCATTAATCAGATAAAAATAGAGTGAAGGAGCCTTTTTGTGATTAACGAGGTGAAACTTGTGCTAATTACTGTTTCCTCCGCTAGTAATTAGGTTGGCACATTTAATCAAGATAAATGAACGCTCTGACCCGCTTCCTCTCTCTCTCTGCTAACGGCATTGTTATCTGCTTTCAGGCTTATTTTGCTCGCCTTTAAGATGGCACTACTATCGTCAATGTAATCCAGCGGCACTGTGTCAGTATGTATAACGGTGATACGCTCCATTGCCCTAAGAGCTAATCCATTTGTCACAGTCAGCTTCGTCCCACGAGTCTCACAGGTTTTGGAAAAAATCGTTGTAATAATAGTGCGTGCGCGCCCCCTTACGGTATCATATTTGGTGGAAATGTCAACATTAACATAAGCAAACAGTTATGGACCATGGAATCAGACAGATAATATGGTTCAACTACGTTAGTGTATGCTCAGTCTTTCCAGACAAATTTCCCAGGTACCTTACCTTAGCTAGGTAGGGGATATCCCACAGCAGCCAATCAACAACTAAGCCTATTTACCATCAAAAACAAAATCACAAAGCAACCTTTGTGGGCAAAAAAGCCATCAACAACAGAAAAAAACACAACTTCTATCTTGTTTAATAGGAACACCCAATTACTAATGAACAAATGGCATGACACAATACACTGTAGGACACAATATTGTCTGTGTGCATACTTCAAAACAGGTGTGATGTTTACTGAATAAACTGGTGTAATACTTAACCACTAATGAACAACCTAGTACCCTGAAAGCCATATAGTAGCCTGTTTTTGTGTATGTGAGGTCAGTTTCGCACAGCATTGCGCAGTGAGCGTTTCAGCTGAGAATTCAATTGTGACCCTAAGTCAGTGGTTCTCAAACTTTTTCTTTCATTCCCCACTTTGATCAAGGGGGCATTCTCGAGCCCCACCTGTCCCTCATCGCTCTAAGAAAGTAGGTCAAGCTTAAAATTGTCAAATTTATTGAAATAATGACAAGTTCTAAATATATCCTCTTCAACAGAGTTAAAATCAGCTGGTGCTGCAGATATAATAATAAATAAATACATAACACACATATTTCTGTTTTCCAGCAACATATTAGGAAGCATAGGCCATTTTACAGCATTGTACAATATATTCAATGAAATACCAACATGCTGCATTAAATGGATCCATAATCCAGTCATACTGAGCACTGCTGGTTGGGAAATATCTTTGAAATAAACTTTGCAGGGATGTGATGTAGGCCTACTGTTTAATACATGGGATCACAAGAGTGCCTCCCAATCAGACGTTTCAGCGATTTCGCTCAGAATAATACTGGCATAATACTGTCGCGATCAAGGCGCCTGTCCCATACTCAAGTTTTTTTGGTGAATGCAGTAATCTTATTTGCTAGGTGAGGTAGGTGCTTGTCTTTGCCTTGTAACTGGACATTTAACTCAAATGTATCGCTAAGATATATCAAATATATCGCTAAGATAGGCCAGCTTCGTCAAGAAATGTGCATTACGTGCTTGCAGATTCAAACATGCGCTCTTCCTCCAAGAAGAGGCGACTCGGAGCTCAAACACGCGCGACAGCACTTTACCTCGGGAAAGCCACCTCGCTGTGAAACAGTACAGCCTTTTGGTCAGCTACCATCTCTTCGCAAAGTGCGGAGAATAGAAGCGCTTTTAAGGGCCAGGTTTTGATGAAATTCACCACTCTCACAACAACGTTCAAAATCTCATGTAGGTCGGGACTAACTAAGCTGCCTTGACACGCCTTCCCTGTGAATAACACAGTGCGTCCATTGCGCATCGGGTGCTAACCGGGCCCAGGCTACAGATAAAAAAATAAATTAAAAAAACTCCTGTTTTTCACGTCAGTTCGCGCCCCACCTGGCATGTCTCCGCGACCCAGTAGTGGTTTGAGAAACGCTGCCCTAAGTGAAATGAAAATTAGCTATCGCGTCGACAGACAATATTGAATCTCATAATTAAGACAGAAACCCTTGGGGGTGAGGGTGTGTGTGTGAGTAAGAGAGAGGGGGATGGGGGTGGGGTGGTGTAATTCAATTACTGACTGAGAGAACTGCAAGGCTGTTGTAATTATTACATTCCACCAAATAAATAAAGAAAAACTTCACACACATTATAAGACAAACGAGATACAGAATTATCTGCTAATTCAGTTTGGATGTATTGTTATACTTTGCCTCTCGCATGGATGAAATGCAGAAAAGTGTGTGTGTGTTTGTAAGAGAGAGGGGAGGAAGAGAGAAAAGTTTTGATTAGAGAAACTCTCTTTTACTGTATTTCTGTATTGTGTACTTTCACGCCATACCTCTTTAATAAGAATTGCTGACAGCTAGTTCAATTTCTGCTGCATCTTTTTTCATTTATGACAAATTAAACAGAAAATAGAACAATGCAAAGATTGGGTAGTTATTTTTTATTTTCATTCCAAGCACTTGTATACAGAAAAATCAAATGATACATACTTCACAGTCTCCGTTACTTTTCATCACTAGTTTAAAATTCCCGATTATTTCACTTGATAGCATAGGCTACTTAAAAAAAAAGCATGAAACTTTTCTATATACACTTCTTACAGTTTTTCACATTCATCACAAGTCAAGCCAAATAAGATATTCATTCTGTACATATCCACATAAGCTATACATGCCATAGAGTAATTTCTTAGGGCCTTTTTTGACAAAGAGAAAAGCTCAACAGAGATGCTTTTGAACAAGTTTGGCTGAACAAGTTTGCCTTTACAATGGATGAGGGTCAGATATTATGGTCCAAACATATAATGAAGAAGGTATTTGGATTCTTAATGACAGAAAGCGTGTATTCCTCTGTGTGTGTGTGTGTGTGTATGTGTACTGTCTGTGTGTGTGTGTACGTGTGTCAAAGAGTGTGAGAGATAAGGGGGACAAGCCCTTTCAACATTCCAGGTGGAATGTTTGCTACAGAGAAGAGGTTTGAACAGGGCTAGCAGTCAGGTGCTTGGAATGATTTCAAAGCACCACTCAAATGGAAGTCATACACTCATTTTGGTAGAAAAACAAGATGTTGTCATAAAGAGAGAAAGGAAGGCGTTAGAATAAGCGCAATGTGGAAATCTGAGTCATGAATCTCATTCTAGGTCCATAACAGAAACAAGGAAAAAACATGAACACAAAGAAATACAAAGATTCTCCAGTACAAACATGAGAAGCGAGAGAGGTGAATCGTTAGATACTCATTAGAGCACTCACTACCTCATCACACACACACACACACATGTGTGTACTTGTGTGTGTGTGTGTGTGTGTGTGTGTGTGTGTGTATGTGATCAGTCATCAGCTTCAAAGTGCATTCTCTAAAAATAACTACCTGGTCGTCATGGCATCATGTCACATATGACGTCGTACAGGAGTCATGGGGTGGCACTTGTGCTTTTGACACTGTGATGTTATTGTGTCCAGTAAGGGTCGAGGTGAGGGTCAAAAAACACACTCTGACGTGTTCATAATATCACTCACCACAAGACCTCACAGTGAGATGTGCCACCCTTCCTCCAGTCACCATAACGACCGTCATCTACCGAACTGCAAATGTTGTTGGGCATTAAAATTAACAATGGTCTTTTCAATAAGGCAACCAAACTGTACACAACATCCAGTACAGACACACGCCTACACACCTGCAAAAGTCCTCTCAAAACACAGTTTCATTTAAATAGGTATAAAAAAACTGCCTCTTCCACTTTGTCACTTTAAAAAGTCAATATACATTGTTAATTCTAGGTGGAAAAATACAATGTGCAGTATGTACAAGCAAAATCAGTTCAGCACTTTGGTGTAGGTTTCCTGGTCCTCATGGCAGTAACCACTGGAACAAATCTAGCCCAGATCAGAACCAGAACTGAGCCAGACTCAGACGGCCATGAGGGCTCAGACTAAGTCTAACTAACTTCTAAGAGGGAGCTTTTCTCTCTGTAAAAGTACAGTGCAAGATGGCAAGGATACACAGGGCAACATTTTGGCAGGGTTTCTGGGTCACATTTGTTTTTCAATCTGAGGATCCTTAATTGTCAGTGGGGCAACTTGTCTCTGCCATCCAATCGGAACACTAGGAACCGGTCATGTGACTGTCCAGTAACATTGTTCAAAATGTCTCCCCAGGTACCATCACCTTAACTCTTTACCCCAGCACAGTGAAAACAAGGAAGCAAGTGAAAAGAAAGGAGGTGGGTGGGGAAGATGAAAAAGGTGACAAAAAAACTATAAAACCCAAAACCGTTTAGTTTCTGAGGATCACAGTGATTCGTCAACATGAAATGACAAAAATACCTTTCTCAAAGAAAGAGAAATAAAAACAGAAATATTATCTTCTGCAAGCCATTGGTCCCTGATTAATGCATGACACCTTGACTCCATTTAAACATACAGCACAGTAAGACAAAACAAAACACACAACCTCAACCGAAACAAATAACACATATCCCATCACCGCAGTAACAGATAACTATAGCGTTTCACAATCTCCATGTCTTTCTGTGAACGCAGATGCGTAAGCCACTGCAGCTGTATCTGCCCTTTCCACTTACAGTAACACACATTATCATCGCTAACACTCACACCGCTAACAGATAGCCGCTTGCTGGACGCCAAATCCCTTCTCACAGACGCGTGTAAACATACTAAGGTGGATTTCGTTCACAAAACTCACAAAACTAGTGGTCATTGGCCCAAACCCCAAGTCTTGTTATTTATCAACTCATCAGTGTAGAAGTACATAGGATTAGAAAAGGCCTTATGTGGACCGGTCAAACAAAGTGAGAAACAGGTGTAGCTGTTTCATAGAGGGGAGGGGGAGGGAGTCCAGTTGGTCCAGTTGGCTTGGCTAAGTATCGTGGTCCGGTGAGAGCGTATTCGAGGTTGGTCCGGTGCCAGGCGTTGGGGCGTGACAGAACCGGAAGCAAAGGTGTGAGGGAGGTCTGTAGGGGCCGGTCCTCTCTGTTCCCTTTATAACGGGAGGTGTGCTGGTCAATCCTTTAAACTGTGTGTGTGTGTGTGTGTGTGTGTGCGTGTGTGTGTGTGTGTGTGTGTGTGTGTGCATGTGCGTGTGTGTGTGTGCGTGTGTGCGTGTGTGTGCGTGTGTGTGTGCGTGTGCGTGTGCGTGTGTGTGTGCGTGTGTGCGTGTGTGTGCGTGTGCGTGTGTGCGTGTGCGTGTGCGTGTGCGTGTGTGTGTGTGCGTGTGTGTGCGTGTGTGCGTGTGTGTGTGCGTGTGTGCGTGTGCGTGTGCGTGTGCGTGTGTGTGTGTGCGTGTGTGTGTGTGTGCGTGTGTGTGTGTGTGCGTTTGTGTTAGTTCAGTTTAGTGGTTCTGTACAGTGTGTTTATAATCTGAGAAATGTCTGGAGTGTGTGTCTGTGAGAGGGAGAACAAAAGAGCTTTATAATGGTGTAAACATTTACACTAACTTCCTCCACTCGCCTCACGGGTTTCCATTTCTCTTTTTTGTGGTGATGTTATGGGTGTGTGTTGAGACCAGTAGTAGGGTAATGATGCAGTTGGCCATGGTGTCCACTAGGGGAAGCTGTTCTTCAGAGGGCACAGCACTCTGGGGAGAGGCCACGGTGGCCTTCTGGGTTTATTCAGGAAAGTTCAGGGCCATCACTTCGGGCTTCATCTTAAAGTACTGGCTGAAGCGAAGAATGGCATATCTGAGGTGGATGAGAGGGTGAGAAAGAGACAGACGAGAGAGAGAGAGACAGAGAGAGAGAGAGAGAGAGAGAGAGATCAGCCCTATTACCAGAAAACCGTTACTGAACCACAACATAAAACCGAAGATTACGTAGATACAGTGAATGATGGTAAAGGCCTTTGTTAGGAACTCACCCCAGGAAGTCAAAGTCAATGGTGGAGTACTGGGCTTGAATGAGGGCCCAGAGGCCCCAGAAGAAATGTGACGCCTACAGGAGAGGAGACACAAGAGGGAAAACAATGAACTGGGGCTCCGCCATACTTGTCCATGGCATGCTAGTCACCATACAGCCCATGGCAAATCAAAAACAGCACTGGAGACATTTCCTTAAACATCATATTGATGTCATGCTGCTACCATGCATGCTGGGAGAGCTTACAAAAGCACATCATAGTCATCTCTTCACTCAGTGCAATCACTTTCTCTCTCTCTCTCTCTCTCTCTCTCGCTCTCAATTCAATTCAAAGGAGCTTTATTAGCACGACTGTTTAGATACAGTGTTGCCAAAGCCAGTGTTACAGATAACACAGTAGAGTCACAAAAGAAAGAAAATAGACATACAGCAATGCAGGTAAACATGTGAAGACAGAATCAACAATAGCACATGAGTGAGTGTGTGTGTGTGTGTGTGTGTGTGTGTGTGTCCGCGTGCGTGTGTGGGTCCATGAGTACATATATATATGTATATATTTGTGCACAGGAACATGTATGTGTCTGTTAACACAGACAGGTCTTTTTTTTCTTTTCTATACCATGTCCCTCATGTTGTGACATTTTAAGACATGTTGTGCTGCCAGGGCAGCATAGGGCCCTTCTCCAAGAAGTATGGCCATCTCTCTCTCTGGTACTACTGCTACAATGATAATGATTACAATTCTGAAGTGGAGGCATACAGAAAAACATGGCATTTCTGAGAATATAAGCGCAGTACTTTTATATCTAATAGTAAAGTCTTCGGTTACATTTTACTTAAAAGGTATCTACATAAGAGTGACATGACACTGTCACGAACAGGTCATAAACATTATAAACAAGTCATAAATGTTTATGACATAACGCTTCTGTTTAAAGCGTCATTCGTTTTTTGTCATGACAAGTTAGGGGTAGGGTTAGTGTTAGGGTTATGACAGTGTAGATACCTTCAAGTAAAGTGTTACCAAGTCTTCTTTAGAATACTACAAAGAGTCATTATAGTATCTATCTGGAGTCACTCTAGATCAGGTCAAGGTAAAATTCCTACTTACTTAATACACAGTTATTTTACCAACTCAGGAAAGTCCAGATTCAATTAAAAAAAATCAAGCTCAAAGACCTAGACTCTGGCTCCTAACATCAACAAAACTGCATTCTTGATCTTTTTAGGATCAAGGACAAAATTAAATTGAGCACACACCATATTATCCCTACCTAATCCTTAGAATCAATTGTTTAGTCAGTTGAACATTCAGCATGGTAGTGAATGAACTAAGCGACAAGGCATGCAGCACTTTACTTGCCATATAAAATAATTGAATTTGGTTAAAAAATATTTCAGTGATAGAATCAATCACCCTTTATGGAAATTCAGCAAGTCAGTCTAAATCGATGGAAAAAGCGTGAGTACTGAGCTTTGTTTGTTTTTCCAGACAGACCTACCAGGTTTGCTACTTGCGTAGGTTGGGTGTCACAACCTTTTGAAAGCCCTGCTACATGTAGAATGTGGCACATGTTTCACAAAACCCCCAGAATCCTTTGCACTCACAGATATGGCAAATGTCAGGTCGGGATCATTAGAAGAGAGCAACACGCTCTCCACGTCTCGTTTCCCTTTTGGGGATTTCGTATTAAATAACGATGACCAGGCAGTTTCTCATATTATTTTTTCCTTCTTTTCTTCTCTCCTCTCGCACTCTCGGGCTTTTCCTCTGTTGTGGAACAAGCAAATTCTGCGCGCCAGAGAACTCAACTTCCTCAAACAGGCCTTAAAGGTCAGAGCACGTGTTTTATATCAACAAAACCCCACTACCTTTCCCAAAACAGCCGAGGCATTCGTGAGCTCTCAAGAAATTGTGTGCACTATCCAACCAGCCACGTCAGGGGGCACTCAGCTTGAGCCACCAACCTCACGGAAAAATTAAATAAACCTTTAAAATACCACAGAGTGAGTACTGACCTTTCACAAAGTAAAGACACATTTTTTTCCAATTATGAGCAAACAAAAAATGCTGTTATTCAATTCGTCATAACTCCACTTGTTGAAGGACTCACGCGTGCCTGCGTACTAACTGCACTTCCAATTACAGGATGAGGCCTTGGTGCTCTTCAAAGAAGAACAATACTGAGGGGATCTCGGCTAAGGAGTTAACCACCAAGTCATTTTGTCCTCCATGTCCTTTGTAGTCAAGGTCGAATAACTCAGCTGGAGGAGAGGAGGAGGAGTGGCGGAAGGAAGGGGGTTAGTTTGACTATTCTCTCAAACGCATTCTCTCATCACAGTAGTTGATGAGGCTGAGGCAATCTAGCTGGCACTGTCTTCATGGAATGTTAACAAAATAGGGGGAAAATTGAAAAATCTTTTCCAAACAATTGCTTGCCCTCTCAGTCCTGTTGATTGAACGGAAAGGCTGTTTGTCTATTGTCTATTTAATTTTGAACGTATGAAAGTTTGAGGGAGGAAAATTACATCTTTTAATGATGTTTTGCTCGTTTGAAGGGGCAATCTCGTTTCGTAGACTTGAAAGAGCATAGATGGAATTCTTGGAAGAATAAAAGAGACAGTCGACACGTGAGTGTGAACAAACACATACACACATACACCTAATTAAGAGTTTCCTGTAAAGCAGGAAGTGACCTTTGTGGTGACTTTGTAAAGATAGGCGTAATAAGTTCCACTGACTTCAGTAATCAGAGACATGCTTTTCGTTTTCTGACAAGTTATAGTGCAAGTTGTAACGACATGGTGTTTTAGAAGAATTTCCTGTTAGCTCAATAAATCTTCAGTAGATAACAACCAAAAACTGACTGTCAGTGGTGGAATGTAACGAATGTAATAAAGTACAAATACTTCGTTACTGTACTTAAGTACATTTTCCACGTATTTGTACTTTACTTAAGTAGAATCTATAGTGCATACTTTTGACTTTTACTTCGTTACATTTTGCAGCAATTATTTGTACTTTTACTCCGCTACATTTCTACAACACCATCGTTCCTTTTTACGTTAGGCTACATTTTATGATCAGTTTTTTTGTCTCTGACAAATACGTTTGTTTTACCAGGGGGCTGGGTTGAGATTCTAAAGCACTACGTGCCCCGCTTCTACAGCTTTGAAACATAGACTTCTAGTCTATACCAGGCAAAGCGTGAGCTTGTAGCCATCTGCATTCGGTAGGCTACAGTATATTCACCAGACCCATGGCTACACTGGACATGCAAATGTGTTCTGTGCCCCGAGCATAATGCTTGCCTTTCTCTCTATTATCTGCAGCGTTAAGGCCTCCTCCCCGATGAGATTGCTAGTCCGCGGAGCAGCGAAGTTACAGGCTATGGTCATGCGTCTGTCACATGTCTGATCATTTGAGGCACAAATGAATGGTAGACTATTATAGAACCGCTGGCCGAAAAAAACTAAACATTTTCCAGATTAGGAAATATTTCCTAATTGTGTGTAATCAAATAAAGAGGCTAAAATTGGGGGGTAGTAATGTGCGCACTCGTTCTATGTCTATGCGCGTCTGTGCAAGTGAAACTGAACCTCATCATGAAGACATCTTTCTCAACAACTTTTCTGTTCAATCGGGACCAGCAGAATTGGCATTAGGATCCATCGGACGTTTCCCTTGTCTACCCCGTTAAACTTAAGGCTCTCGTGTTTTGCTGAATGATATTAAATTAACTTAGCAGATCACCCTAGTAGATAACCAGAATTACATTCTCCAGAATTGTAAGTCAGAATGTAAACTGGGCCACAGATGGTAAGCACAGTTACTGTACATTAGCTTAAAACTATCTAGCCTAGTATAACCTAAAACTAGCTTAATTAAAATGTCACACAGCCCATAATATTTTTTTTATTAGAATATAGATATTAAAAGAATAAATCATTATGCAAATACTTTTACTTTTAATACTTAAAGTACATTTAAAAGCAGGTACTTTTTACTTTTACTTAAGTAGGGTTGTCATTGTGGTACTTTTACTTTTGCTAAAGTAAATATTTCTTTGCTTATTTGTACTTTTACTTAAGTACTGAGTTTCAGTACTTCCTCCACCACTGCTGACTGTGTTCCAACAGATTATACAGAGAAAATAAAAGACAACAGTCTAAATTTAGACTTTTGAAGTGTGTAGTGTAGTGGTTAAGGAGCTGGGCTAGCGTGCAGTAGCCTGAAAGTTGTCGGTTCAATCCACGGCTTCCACCGTTGTGCCCTTGAGCAAGGCACTTAACCCCAAATTGCTCTGGGGACAATGTGATCCCTTGTAATATAGCTGACATATGTAAGTCACTTTGGTCAAGAAGTGTCTGCTAAATGTAATGTAATGTTTTCTGGTCCTAACTGCTGTGGTCAACACTGCAGTGGTGTGTCTTCCACTGCTCACTCCCTGACTTAATCATCCGGTAGAAATACTTCCTCTTGTCATGAAGGTAATTGCATTATTTTGGTAAACTAGTGTCAGTAAAAACAGATTCAGTTTTTTTATGCAAAAAGAAGGTACTAGCAGTAGTTAGCTGAAGTGTGACCTCATACACCAACATTAGTACTCCACCTGTTTCCCTCGGTTAAGCCATCACTGTGGTAACCAGACTTCAAAGCTAATGTTTAATCCCAAAAAAATGGATAAGCAATTAGAAAGGTCAGGGTGATTTAAAATGACGGCCTTCCTTGGCTGATCAAACACTTAATCCCTCACTGGAACTGTGGGCTGTGTGTGTTGGGGGGTGGGTGGGGGGGGGGGGGTGGTGCTTCAACATTGCTGTGTGGACATTATAAACAGGGTAGCACTGGCCTTCACTAACAGATTTTCCCCTTGGAGAGAGACAGTTCTGTGACATTAAATGGTAGGCCTACCCTCTAATATGGAATTCGATGATTGTGGTATGTGCATTGTAGCGGTAAAGTCATAGTTGGTATGATACTATTGAGCGGTTGATGTAAAATATTAACTGTGTTAATAAGTTAGATAGAGGTCATAATTTAGTTACTAAGGAATTTATCCAGGCCACTGAGTCTTTTAAAAAAGCTGTTTTTTCACATACTTTGTTGCATTTAGCATGTTAACTCTAACAATAATTCATAAAGGCATCACCAATAAATTATTCATTGTATTCTGACGGTACATTAACTTATAACTGGTGTCGAGCAGAGTGAAAAGCCTTTCATCTGTGGGCTGTATGCATACACTGGAGAGAGAGTGTACGTGTGTGTGTGAGTGTGTGGTGGCTGGGTGGGGTCAAAGGTTGGGGTCATGGAGAGTGTCATATTGTGTGTACTCACCAGAGCGAAGCGGTTGACCTGCACATAGAGCACCTCCACCTCGGTATCGGTCACCAGGCCACCCTGCCCCTTGTGCTCCTTGTAAGCCTCCAGGTAGGCCCGGAGCCACTGCAGCTGCAGACATCGCCCAGGGTACAGGCTGTAGTCCACATCACTCAGACCTGTCAATCACACAGGAAACCCACCCATTTAGCCATACCACAAATGCTTTTTTTTTGTTTGTTTGTTTTATTTTTAAGACTGGTCTTGATTGTGTAGTCACAAATACAACTACAATAGACATCAATATTACATTATTTTAGTAGTAGTTTTCTTTTACCTCTTGTATTTCTATATAACAAGTTATTCATCAACAGGATTTCAAAGATTAGCAATATGAATGCAGTACCACCACAGTGTCAGCAGATGGCAGTAGCAAGGAGAGACCAGTAACATTCACACTGGGGAAGGGCCCTACTTTCAGCTATAATTTAAACAGTATATATGTGTATATAATATGCATTATATTTCTATTACAGATATCCAGTTATCATCATACATGTATGCACTTATATTTGTTGTGTCATGGTTAATATATTAATCTATTAGCTATCACTAATATCTTTACAAGGCGCACTACCTGCAAATTCGTTGAAGTGATTTCCGATGTCGTAGGCCTGGTAGTTGTAGCCTGCATACTCGTAGTCAATGAACTTGACATTTCCTGTGAAAAGAGGCAGAGTGTTTAGAAAGAGAGGCACTGGAGTCTCAGACACACATTGGCTCTGCCCTGGCATGTGGTACATGGGAGAGCTCTAGCAATCATGTCAGCTAAACTCAGGGAGTGGAGGCAAGGTGACCTCCATGTTGGTGAGTGAGAGAGGCCTTTTTGTCTGGTGAGGACGGAGTAAGGGTTTGCATGCTGGAAAGAGGAGGCAGGTGTCGTTAAGAGTGGCATTTGATATGCAAAATTCACACCCATGCACACGCACACACACAATCACACACACACACACACACACACACACACACACACACACACACACACACACACACACACGAACACACACACACACAGAGTGCATACATGCTGAATACAGGAGGCAGATGCAGTTAGAGAGGCATTTCAGACACACAGCTTTGCAAACACACACAGACAGATAGAAAGACAGACAAGCACAAACTTGTTGGCACAACTGCAGTCATGCGAAGTTAGGCCAGAAGGGGTCTTTCTGGAAAATGTTAAAGAACTGTGCAATAATACACAGAGATTGTTGGAAAGGGCATGTTTGCTGTATCTAAGCCACAAGGGGATGAATAACTTTTGTCATGAGTTGGTCATGGGAAAAGTAGAGAAAGACTGACTTAAAGGTTGAGGGAGATATTGTAAGTTGGCCAACTTTTCTAAAAGACCACTCTATGGCCACAGATAGCACACCACAGAGTCTCTTTCACTCTCTCTCTCTCTCTCTCTCTCTCTCTCTCTCTCTCTCTCTTACACACACACACACACACACACACACACACACACACACACACACACACACACACACACACACACACACACACACAGACACACACACACACACGTCAAGTCAATAACGGTGGTCACAGCAGATGAGGGAAGAAGAAGAAAAAAAAATGAAATCATCACTAAACAGCTAGAGAGTTGAAATGAGGTAGTCCTTCTACTGTTGACATGAGAGACACATCAGACACAAGACAGGAAAAGGCAACATAGCAAAAGCTGAGTGATGAGCAATTCTATTAATAAACAAAAATGCCATGCAGAATGAGAGAGAGAAAAAAAAAAGACTTGTGGGCAACAGTGCCCTCTACAGGTGAGAAGCTCACAGTGCAAAGCAGATCACGAGTTCATTCCTGAGATGTTGCCAGAGATGATGTCACAATACAAAGCCTTACTCTTGTCACCTGCATTAAATGTTCACTTATAGCCAGATTTCATACTGATGTCCTGATCATTATTACCCAGAAGCTAATCAACACTTGTGATTTAACTTATATATCGTACTTTCCCAGTGCAGTCTTTAGTGTGTTGGTGAATAAGTGAAGAGTTTTATGGCTTACAGTAAACATGTGTGTATGAGTGTGTATGAGTGTGTTTGGGTCAGCAGAGAGAGACACGTGAGGTTGTTACCGGGCGTAGAGTGGTCCTAGCGGAACGCCACTGAACACCTCCAGCCAGTGGCTATGCCCCTGTGCAGCAGACGGAGGAGACCGTTTTGGGGGCAACACACTTACATCTGTCACAGAACACACACAGCCTTCACTGTACAGACCCCCCTCCCACCCCCACTCCCCGTCAACCCAAGCCCAGCCCTGTCCACCCCCCCCCCCCTCTCCATCCTCCTCCACGTTCACGGCCACCAAACAATTCTCCGGTTTTTTTTCGTCTTTCTCTCCCCTCCCTTCTCCACCTCCTGTTCGCACACCTACTGAAACCAGGCTTCCCCATTGGTCAGTGTAGCACCCAATCAGAGGGCGTCACGGCGGCCACTATGCAAATAGAACTCTTGGTGGTTTCCTGTGCATTGCCAGTGGTGAGAGGATCTTAACTTTTGTTCTCACTCTCTCTCTCTCTCTCTCTCTGAAACTTTGTTGACATGATGCTTCACGGCGCACATTGCTTTTGGTTTGTTTTGACTGTGTGTAGGGGCCTGTAATTCGAGCTGATAGTGATGGGGAAGAGAACTGAGTCTCAGGAAGTGCTCAAGGCCCAGAATCAGCAAGGCTGCTGCTGCTGCCTAACATGTTAACATTCTTTAGCCAGGGGGAGGAAAGCTTTTAGATGTTTTTTTTATTTTTTTTATTCTTCCAGATAAAAAAGAAGAAGAAAAAAACAGACTGAAGCACCTCCCTCTTTTTCTCTCTGACTGAAGAAGCTTTGTGGGCTCAAACATTTTGCAGAGGAAGTAGCTCTCTCTCTCTCTCCCTCCCTTTCTCTCTCTCTCACTCACACTCTCTTTTTCTCTCTCTCTCTCTCTGGGTCTCTGGCTCTTGTGATTTCTAGGTTGCCGTTCTCATACAGTGAGAGTTCTCCTGAGGCCAGGACTGTGTTTGTCTTAGTTGTGATGTTCTATATGCTGCGGTGTCATAGTGTTCTACATTGTGTACTTCTACTGTGGATTTTGAGTGGCGGGGGGGGGGGGGGGGGGGGGGGGGGCGCAAAACGATGAACGGGGTCCCCGTGTGTGTGCTCCCCCAGGCCTGGGCTGCTGACACACCCCCCTAGGAAAGAGAATCAAGGATCTGTGAGATTGAACCCCCCCCCCCCACCAACCCCATTCCCACACTTATTGCCCCCCCCCTCCCTTCAAAAGTACCCTGGTCCCCCTCCTAGACTGGGGTCTCTGGTGCAGACCCTCTGCATCTTTTTTCCAACCTCACATACAAACATCATCCGGCGGCTTGTGTTAATGAGTACTAATGAAAGCATTCCCAACAAAAAACATCAAGTGTAAAAAGTAAAAATAAAAAATATATATGAAAGCATCACCATGAAAACAAACACACACACACACACACACACTTGTGTGCAAGCATACACACAAACCCCTTCTGCATTCTATTACATGTAGCAGTGACTGTTTTCAACATTCCCCACACAGTGCAGCCTTCCCCAAATACACTTGGAAATCCTCCCTCTTAAGGAGGCCCTGTGATTGGCTGGACAGGGAGGAGGCTGTTCAAACTCAAGCTGTGATTGGCTGGAAAACTCATAAGAAGCCAAGCCTACCTGAGAGGCCAGGTACACAGGCACGGGGAGAGCAGTGGAGGGGTTTTTGGGGTGGGGTCGAGGGAGTTTGGAAGTGTTGAGGGGGTATTGGAGTGAGGTGGGGTGGGACACTGGGCACGACGGAAGGGGGAAGGGGTGGGGTACTCACCTCCTGTCTGGCTGTAGATGATGTTCTTACAGAGCAGGTCGTTGTGGCAGAGGACCACAGGAGAGCCCAGCCCAGAGAGACTCTGCTTCAGCCACAGCATCTCCTCCTGCAGGCAGCGTGCACTCGGTACCTCACGGCTCAACCTGGAGCACACGTGCACAAACACACACACATACACACAGACACAGACACACACACACAGGTGCACATATTATTAACAAGTCAGGATTAGCGATTAAGATTTTAAAAATGAGATCCAAAGCAAGTTCCTTGGTAAGATCCAAATAATGTTGGAGACATTAAGCAACTCCAAATTCTCTCTCTCTCTCTCTCTCTCACACACACACACACACACACACACACGCATCACGTGAAATCATGACTTCCCACCTGGACTTTGAGCATCAAGGCCCATTTCGATGATTATCATGTGCTTCTTATTCATTTTCATAATTACATAACTACAGCAATAGCCACAGGCGATAACTCACATTCTACACAAAGCCCTTCCAACCGTCCAGCCATCAGTGGAAAGGCATGGCATCATTCAGCCTTCGCCTCCACCTCATTCTGACCATTTAAACAAGCTCAAGCACGGGCGTTACAAGCATTTATTCCACTGCTTGGTTGAATTTCCCATTGTCCTACGTAATTTAGAACGACCATTAACCGTATGTTATCTGCACACCTATGAAGTAGATCCATTTTTTTGGCCGTATCACACTTGTATATTAATTCGCCGAACTCGTTGTGAAGTTTAAAATGAACTGTCACGTTGCATCCGAGCTGTAAAATGCAGACGTTCAGAACATTGCAACATTGTAGCATATGACGGAGGTGGCTTTTAGCTAGATGGATGACAGCAGGCTAAGTAAAATTGATGTTTCAAAGCTAAAGTTCATCAGAATCTTGGGATACGCCCGCTTGACAACGGGAGAGATAGAACTAACGACTGGCCTTTGGCCGTAGCAACCATCCATTTACAACTAGTAACGGCAGTTTGTCCTGTGAGTTGAGAAATTAGTTGATATGTGTCGGAAGAAATTAGTTCTACAAACAAGACAGTTTTAGCGATTAAAACGTTTAAATTGTAACAGGAAATGAACACAACGCAAGTGGCAACAGTGGAATAAGCGGGATAATGGACTCCACGGTGGTCTGTTCACAGAAGTTAATGCACTTACGAGGTTTAAACGGCCCTCCGCTTCGCGTCGGGGCCGTTTTACAACCTCGACCGTGCATTAACTTCTGTGAACAGACCACCGTGTCGTCCATTATCCCTCACGCATTTCCTCTGTTTCACTATGTTGTGGTCAGTGCTGCTCCTACAGGACCTATGTTTGGCCAGATCCGTGTACTGGACACTGGTATATGGACCCGTGTGGCACATTCTGGAGAGTGACCTTGGGATGACCCTGCATTGGAATGTGTTAGTGTGGTGGCTGTGGTGGCCCACAACCGCCATCCTGGTATGTTTTTTCAGCAACTGGTAGTTTCATCTGGCAGCCCTTCTGTGAGACTCAGTTTAAACATATTTTGAGGGCCAGAGCAGGGTGTTTGAGGACAACGGCGCTGCTCGGGCCAAAATCATACGCACAAGGAAACTGCCTATGTGCTGAGTGTGCACGACTCTTACACAATCTTGTTCCAGGCCAGAGTCATTCATTTGATTTATCACACAGCTTCTCAGAATGCTGCAGAAAATTCCATTGAATTGAATAGGCCATTCTAATGCTCAGAGGTCTGATATTATTGAATAATGCTGCAAAAAAAAGGTTTGCAGTTACAGTTGCAGTCATTGGGTTTACACTTCTGATTTACATCTTTTAAATTACTCTGCAAGTAGTTCTTTCACTATAATCTGCTTGTGGAGCAGAGTCATTTAATCAATACAATGTAGTTATTTTACTCAAAATAAATGCTCCAAACTCATTTTGCTGATAGTCTGGTATGTAACCTTGTTGTGGCAGGTAGCATGACCCTTTTCAGGTACTCCCTTAGCATGCTTCAGCCTTTAAAGTGTAACTGTTGCCAAAATGCATCCTATGGTGTTTTTGTGAATGTACCCGAGTCAAACTTTCGTTTAAAAGCATAAGTACGTCTGAAGCACCACTTTTAAGCTTGTACACGTTGTCGTTTTCGGGTGAAATGGCCTTTTGAATGGGAATCCTAGGGGCACTACTATTTTGATACATGATAGCGTCAAAATCGCTATTTTTCAAACACTAAGAAGGCTTGACACAACATGAAACTTTGATCGAAGTATCATCAGTGTCTCTACACATGAACTCGAGCATTGAGAACATAGTTGGTGTACACAGTTTAATAAAAGAAAGGTTTTGAACAACAGGATGCATTTTATTGCTTTCATGTGGATGTTAAAATTTAGATCACTGTCATTTAATACACCAATATTTTTAACAGTATCATTTGATTTGAACCCTTTTGTGTCAAGGAGAAAGGTAACCCTAAGTGTTTCTTCCTTTTTACCAAATATAATTATTTCAGTATTTTCTTTGTTCAACTGAGGAATATTTTGAGACATCCAGTTGCTGACTTGGTCAATACACTGACAAAGAAAATCAAGGGGACCATAGTCATTTGGTGACAGAGCTAAATAAATGTAGGTGTCATCTGCATAGCTATGATATGAAATCAAATTATTTTTGATGATTTGTCCAAGTGGGAGCATATAGAGTTTGAATAATAGTGGCCCCAGGATTGACCCCTGAGGAACACCACAGGTCAAGGACATTTGTGTGAAGGTACAGTTGCCGATGGCAACAAAGAAGCTCCTTTCTTGTAGATAACTATACCTGTAAATCCAACCCAGTGTTCTAATCTGTGTAATAATATGTTGTGATCAATGTGTCAAATGCTGTACTAAGGTCCAGTAGCACTAGGACTGATGTTTTGCCTGCATCTGTTTTGAGGCATATGTCATTTAAAACTTTAATAACAGCTGTTTTAGTGCTGTGATTTGCCCGAAAACCAGATTGAAAGAAATCAAAATACCCATTTGATGTTAGGAAGGTGGTTAGGAAGGTGTCAATGTTTGTATACATAATGCAGGGGCACACCACGTAAGAAAGAAGGAAAACAAATAAAGAGAAGACTGGAAATAAACAAAAAGTAAGAGACAAAAACTTAGAAATGAAGAGTTATAAAGAAAAAAAAAGACTCAATTGAACAAATGTCCAAAAGAAAGAATATTGGCAAAAAGATGAGAAGGGCAAAAAAGCAGGCAAGCAAGACATGTAAAAGAGAAAAAATATTTTAAAAAGTGCCCTCGGCCCGTCTCCCTCCCGGTACATACCTAAGGTTCTGGGCTGGGTCCTGGAAGTGGGTGGGCACCAAGGAGAAGTATTTGCCCATCCTAAACCAGAGGTCAGACTGCGGCACCCAGCCATTGTGTGCATGGATGGCGTGGTACTTCGCTAGCTGCCGTGCTATTAGCCTGAAAAGGACACAGAGACATAAGACACATTTGACACTCTAGAGCAGTGGTCTCCAACACGGTGCCCGCGGGCACCAGGTAGCCCGCGGGACGGCTATGAGGCGCCCCCAGCGCACTTTCTAAAAATAGCCAACAGGTCGCCTGCAGATCACGCTCTAAAAACACGCTCCATTGTGAAGTTTTCAATAGATATTTAAGTCTAGACCAGAACCATTTTAAGAATGTATGTAGCCATACAGCTGTAACATTACATTTATATTGGTGATACCTTACAAATTGTAGCTGCGTTAAATTTTAGCCTTTGGCTCCAAATCCGTTTCCCATTCAATCTTTAAACAACAACGGAAGCGGAGCGCATACACGCTGCTCGCACGCATAGACGGTAAAGTAGAAAAACTTGCTTGTCTGGTGTAGCCAATGGAAGCATATCTTTGCAAAAGTTCTGTGGCCATTCAATGTTCGTCAAATACGGTTCTTGCATGATTGTTCAAGGACTGAAAAACAATTGCTTTAGCTCACAGGCCTTTTCTCCTCCGTAGGCAACTGCCGTATAATAGCGCTGAAAATGTTATAGCATGCATGACTGAGCAGGACTGTGCATTACCCTTTTTTGTCAGATCATGGATCATTTCAGGTGTGCAATAACTTTAAAAAGGAGTTTTCATATGTTAGGGTGGTGTGGGCGATTACTATTGAAATGTTAAAACCGAATTGTCCACTGAAATCAGAACTTAAACAACCCCTGAATTCATAATAGTGGGTGGGTATAAATTGGGTACAAATTGTAACCCAAATTATTAATTGCACAAAAAGATAGTTTTTTTTGTAAAAAAAAAAAAAAATAGATTAGATTCCCCATGCAAACTTTGAAATGAACAAACTGAACAAAAATGTTGGTAGTGTTGCATAGGTTATTGATATTAAATGTGAAAATACAGTTGCTTAATATATAAAGACGTATAGGCCTGCACAATATTGATAATTTAAAAGTAAAAATCACATAGGCCTATTATTTAGGAAGACTACCCTCGCAAAAAAGGGGTGAGGGTATGTTTGTTTTAAATGAGTAGCCCTCCATATGATTTCGGGTCTTCAGGTAGCCCTCATTCCCAAAAAGGTTGGAGACCCCTGCTCTAGAGCATTACAAACATTTATCAATTTAACCACTCATAAATCAATCTAAAAATATACCGGTATTTGGTACATTTTTTTCCACTGAGAGGCACTTGAAATTACATTCTGGCAGTGGTTGGGGAGAGGAAGTTTGGAAGTGATGCGTGACAACTTGTTGCCGCTATCATTAAGCATTATGGCTAATCATTACACTCATAGACTGTATATAACTATACTATATATAGAGTCTATGATTACACGTCATCACTCAAAAATAATAATATCAAGGCATGCCTAATCCAGGAAACATCATTCTTGTTCCTTCCTTCATTTATTCCTTCATTCAGGCTCTCAGCCAATCACATATTACTTGATTTGTTATTACCAGCATAACATACATTCTACCAGCTTCTCACACTGTTCGCCAGCAAGTTTCCCTGCCACAAGCCCAAAGCCTGTTGAATACTCAAGAGAATGTTCTAGTGTCTTAGGCCTAGGGAGATAAAAAGCCAAGATAATCCTCTCAAATTAGCTCAATTGACTAATGAACAGGGTTTCGCTAAGTAAATGTAAATATAGAAGCATTGTGTAAAACGGGCTCAGAACTGGACATGAGATAGCAGTGAGAGGCAGGGGGTTATGAATGACACCCTGTGCACTGGCAGCTATACACAAAGGAAATGGCATGGCAAGAATGTGTGTGTGTGTGTGTGTGTGTGTGTGTGTGTGTGTGTGTGTGTGGATGGGAAGCAACTGGTTAGTTGAAACTGTAATCTGAGGAGACAATGGTGTGGTGTGTCTGGTGGTGTCAATGAAGAGAAAATACAGTCTACTTGTGTGTTTGTGTGTGTATGTGTGTAGGTGAGTGTGTGTGTATGTGTTTGGGTGTTTGTGAAAGAGAGAGTGTGAGGGAGGGGGTGGTCTGTATTTGATAGTATCTATGTTTTGAATAACTAGAGATCTATGTGACTTGTATTAGTTGGTACTGGGGCTGTCACTTTACGTTCGAAAATCGATTGCACAATCGATTGGACCAAACAACACAAGTTTCGAAAACTAAAATAGGGAATCGATTTTAACCAAATATTTACACTATTAATTTTAAACGAAATAAACAAATAAAAAAGATAGATGTAACAAAATTCACAAACAAGAATATAAGAATATAAAAGAATTCCGAAGTGCAGTAAGCATTGCAAAAGCTAAAAAGAAAATTCCCACCAAGTTTACGCACCGGGAACAGTTGTTTCAATCAGCTGCTGTGCTGCTCGTGTTTTGCCAAAAAATGGAGGACAACGCGATCAACCTGTGCGACATGTAGAGAGACGAGTGATAGGCCCTAATAACTTGAGGAGTTCGATGTGGAAGTACTTTTTTGGATTTTTGGTATATTAAACTATGGCGGTAGCGGTAGGCTACGCAAACTGTGCAATCGAGTTCTACGTAGGCGAAATTTGTTTGACATTTATAATCGTAAACACAGACACAGCTACGTTAAAGCCTGCAGTCATGTCACTGATGTAATGGCAGTCCACTCGGTTCTCGGTTTTCGAGAATGTTTCACTTCTGTTTGTCATTGTGCACAAAACTTCACGCCAATAAATCATCAGAAATATAGTGTGTGTGTGTGTGTGTGTGTGCAACATTGATAAACATCGCTGAGAAAACTGACACAATTGACAAAATGATACACTGTTCTGAAAAGAAATATTCCTCCAGGGTTTTCTGATCATTCTCCTGTGGTCTAGTTGGTTAGTCACAATCACATCCCTGAGAAACTTCTGGAAGTTTTGTCTAGTAAATATCCTTCCCCTTTTAGTCATGAGACTTTTGAGAGCTAGGCTGCGTGTAATCCATGTTTGGTGAAAGGTCTTTTTTATCTCATGCAGGTTCAATTTTGAAATACAACTGCATACCTTCGATAGCATGGGCCCACCTCCAGTGTGCATATTTTAAAGCCAACTAAATAACACAGTTAACTTCAGCTCCTGCCATTCACATGTATGTTGGGGCTATTCTTTAACTGCCTAAATACCATTGAACAGGATTCAAGCATTTACCTTACCATAACATAACCTCCTCTATGACCGTGGGCTGTCCGTGTACTCATTTTTTGTGCGTTTGCTTAAGGCATTCATATAACTCTTGGCATATGTTCTGTGCATATTTTAACCATATGGAAAAAAAAAGTATCCCCCTAAAAAAAAGATCTCATAGCTTGCATGACAGGGTGTTGTATGGTTTAAAAGAAGATAATGATGCACTAAATGAGTTTAATGTTCTGACAAGCCTCCAGGTCTAGATTGTGCTATTTCCATATTCAAATCAGTGTTTCTGTGCACTTGAATAGGTGTTTGTCACTTGTAGCATGCCTGAGTGCATGCTCTTACAATGTTGGTGTATTGTTTACGGTCATTGTTTATTTTTATTATGATGCAAGTTGCTTTGGATACAAGGGTCTGCTAAGTATCCCTAAGTATAACCATAACTTACCGGAATAACCCTGGACTGCGTATGTGTTCGGGTTCTAGTGCGGTTCCTTCTAAGAACTCGTAGCAGAGGCCGTTGTTGAAGGTGCAGTAGAGCTGGGGAGCACACCGGTTCGCCTGCAGTACCCGGAAGCTCTTCACCTCGTTCTCGCGGTCCACAAACAGTTCGGTCTTGTTGCCATAGATGCGCACCAGCACTACATCCTTCATCGCCCCGCCCAAGTAGCAACCAATCAGCTTGTTGGTTATTCCATCGGTGAAAGACTGGAGAGAGAAAGAGAGAGAGAGGATGGAGAGAAATCAGGGAGTGCAAGAGTTGAGTGAGACAAGAGGGGAAAGAAAGAAAGAGGAAAGAGAGAAAAAGAAGGAAGAGAAACAGAAAGTGGGAAGAGAGAGGGAGCAGAGAGAGGGATAAGATGAGAGATGGAAGAAAAGACAAACAAAGGAAAAGAGAGGGAAAGAGATGTTGGAGAGAGACAGGCTATTAATTGTACTACTATTGAATGTACTACTGTTCTTTCTGTATTCACATTACAGCACACTCACATTGCTGTATTTTACCTTCTTTTATTTTTCTTCAAATGCCTTTGTTTCCTTACTTTGTGGTTGCTTTGGCAACACTGTACTCTAATGCTAATAAAGTACCTTTGAATTAAGAGAGAGAGAGAGAGAGAGAGAAAGAGAGAGAGAGAGAGACTCAGGTACTTTCACACGTGTGGACTGTGCAGCTCAGGCCTTTGGCTGGTCCTCAGCTTGGCTGCACCCCTGAGCTCACACTATAAGCCTGCCTCCGCCTCACGCCTCTGCTTCTCTGCCAACGCCTGAGTCCGATGCTGATCCAATTACCATGACGCCGACATTCACAGCCCACCATATCCCCACCTCGTCTGGGGAGAAGTTAGGCACACCCCCCTCCAGCCCCGCTGCCTCCCAAATCATGACCTAACTTCACACCAGTTGCTGCAGCACTAAACTGACCCATGTTCCAAATCACCTGATTTCAATGCACTCTCCAGCCCTGTCCTGCATAAGTCGTACCCTTGATACAAATAAGCAAAGCTTTACTTTTTTAATCCTTAAGTGGATAGCTAACCAACTGCCCCGAAATCAAATTGCAATTGCTAATAGCTATTGATACAAACAAAATTAACTACATCCTGGGACCCGTTGGTGTTATCCTCGGCCCTAGAGAACAATAACTACGTAGTGTGCCTTTAATTCGCAACGGTCAGGAAAAACAGTGTCTGGCTGGTGTTTGGGTCTGCACTGACCCGTTCCCTTTCCCGCCACGTGGATCACATGAGGAGGTATTAGACCCAGACACAAAGAGGGGGCAGACAGTGATTTCCCCCTCCCATGGACCATGATTCATTGTTTTCCTCTTGTAAACAGCACCCACATTTCTGAGAGGCCTGACATTCCGCCCCTAATTGTGTACACCATCAGGGATTCAGTGGAAAAGACGGGAATGTCCGGAATTTTATTTTTCGGCGGAAGTCTGTCTGCGATAGCTGGCATGTGCTGAGTACACAATTTTTTGAACATCACTGATGAACTGCACAACACACACACTTTGTTTTTCCATATCCCACCCCCCTACCACACCCACCAACTCAATCTTTTGGCCTCTAACTCATTATCCAACACACACACGCACGCGCACGCACACACGCACGCACGCACGCAGGCAGGCATGCATGCACACACACTCGCGTGCGCAAGTGCGCACATAATCCCAACACTCTTTTGGCCTCTCACTGTCCAAACTACTCTATTTGAAGTGTAACACACCCCTTCTGTGTTTACACAAGGTCACTCATCTGTGCATCTTGCAATAACACTGAAACAGACGTGTACAAATGTGTTATACACAAGGATTATAGTATTATAACCTTTTATCATACACTTTAGAATGACCATTCTCACTGCATTTCATAGCATCTTTATTGATCTATACGTAGCCTATCCTAAGTGTATTGAAAACTTTTCAGGAATTGGGTCACAACTCACATCTTGGATTTTGGTAGGATCAGTGAGACCTGCACAGTGTTTCCCACATAATTGAATTGTATTTGTGGTGCTAGGTGACGGAGGTGCGGGAGTGTTGATCAAACATTCTGTCGGAGTCAATAAAATGAATAGCCTATATACTTGCCTTGCACGAGAAGTCGATATTGACAAGTAGCTGTAACGTTATAGTGTGCTAACCTCGACAACCCAACAGTATTCTAACGTTAGCGTAGGGATACTGCTTCTTATATGCTTGCACATAACCTAATAAGAGAGAGTGAGAGATGAAATGAAAGGATTTCATCCCATATAAATTAGTACAACATAGAAAATCATTGTGTGGTGGTCAATGATGATACTGTGGTGGGCCACTACAGACTACAATGTATGGGAAACACTGCTGCACCTCTGTTGATAGGTATACAAACCTGCCCGTATGTGAATAAGGGAGATATGTGTGTATTCCCTTGGGAAAAACTATTGTGACTGTGGACCTGCGCTTAAGGTTAGGCCATAAATAAACAAACAGAAAAACTTACTGAAAGCTGAAGTATATGCAAATTTCTACTAATCTCCATTCAAATATCACGCCTTAGCATGGCATGACATTTCAGGGGACTAGGTAAACATATTTTGTGTACAAAAAAAAAAAGAGTTCTAAGGACTCAGTGCACATGAATTACTTGGGTACATTGGGTAAATGAAAAGAGAGTGAAACTGTCTTGCGGAAAACATGAGTAACTGGTCCTGCTTTCTGCTGCTATGAAACATTCATGGAGCCATCTCTTACGTAACAAAGTCGTTTTCAGGGACCATAACAAAGTGGGGTGCAGTGTAGCCCACGGAATAATTTTAACAACTGCATTGTTATGTAACTACACTCTCTGTGGCATCTGCCATACACCCCTTGTTATGATGTTAATTAAAGGTAGGCTATATTTCCTGAAACAATTATGTGCTGTTCCCTAGTTGGAACCCATTTTAAAACTTCATGTGGAAACTTACTGCACGCAAACATGTGGGATTTATTAAAAAATTAAAACTGGTCATCTATGTGAAAATAACAACTCAATGGAAAATCTGAATTCATCCATAATAATTAATTCTTCGAATAAGAAAAAGGCTAGGCTATGTGTGGTATGAGCTACCACAAGTTACAAAGTAGTCCATTCTAACTGCAGCTGCAACTTGTATGTGACACATTGTAATGTTCATACATTGGACTTAGCAAAGCAAACCTCACTGACAAGCCAGTTCACAAGACATTTCGTGGAAGGCCCTAGAAATTCTTGCGACAAACGCATTACTGGGGTTGAATTTAGTTATCTCCCTGACAGTGGGGAAAACTCTAAATTAAACTGAACTGCTAACACACAAGCCTATCCGTTAAACATGACTATCCAAGCGCAATGACTTCTCGAATAACGCGAGGTGGCTGTGAGGTTAGAAACATTGATTAGCTAGCAACGGTCTTGGAAACCAAGCGAGCAAACGAAACCTTGGCGGTAAGCTCGCTTGCCACTTTGTCAGCCGCTGGTGACGCAGCTTCGCTTCGCAGAAAAGGCGCAACCCCGGGAGTCTGGTTTCTGCCTTATATAACAACCAAATAGCAGGCAAATCGTCCCTCGACCCTCGTAGTTCATTGATAGTGAAATGGCGGCACGTCAGGGTTAAATCTATTGAAAATTGTTATTAATATTACCTTCATTTTGACCTCTGATGGTTTCCAGTTGGGTCTCAGCTCCTTTATGAGTTTCAGCGCCCCAGTTCTGAAATCGTGTTCGTCTACTGTGACATCTAATTTGTGTACAGCGGGAGCACCCTCTGGTACATGAATATAGTTAGCCATAATCGGTTCGGGTAGAATTTTCACGGGAAGATACTGTAAGCGTCGGCTATGCACTTTTCAATGAATGCAAGCTGGCTTGGGTGTGGATTTAAACCAGGTCAATCTTGATGCGGCGTGACGTGACCACGCCTCTCTTCGAACAGCTCTCAGGAATATGAGCGCAGTGCATGCTGGTTGAATATGACTCACCGCCTACAGCGCCAGTCGTCTCTTCTGCAGTGAGCGGTCTGTCCAATGGCTCCTTTTCAATGACCAACGTATGACAACGCATCACTTCTACTATGCTTGGATGAAAATAGCACCTCTTCATTAATCGCGTCAGTAGGCCTAGGATAAAAGTAGAATTGGTCATGCTACTAAACACTAAACGAATCTATGTTAAAACAGTATTTGTCTGACCAAAGACATTTCTTCAATTTGCCATAACCTGACATTGCTTGAAAATTGGATTTATTGTGTTTAATCCTTTCGAGAGTACCAAGGTCTAAAGAAATACATTTATTAAAAAAAAACGTATTCACCATAAATTATGTTTAGGTCTAGGCAATTGGCATATTGCACTGTAGAGAAAGAACACAGGTGAATCAAATTAAAATAAAGCATAGACAAATGCAGATATCAAATGCAGATATCATTATTGTTTATTATTGCTATTTTCCTGAATGGACCCCCCCCCCCCCCTCCACCACACACACACACAAACACAAACACACACACACACACAACAAAGATCTTTAAGTCTAGCCTACTTTATGTACTTATTAATAATGTATTTGACACTCTACTTAGTTACTAATTTATTTAATCAATGATTTATTTTGCCCAGACACTTTTGTGGTTAACTTTTTTCTCAGGACATTAATAAGAATACACGATTATTAACAACAGATTTATCTGAAAACTATGCGGATTTGTTTTTATCCCTGTGTCGACTTCGGAACAAAATCAATAAAGTAACGAGAACAACACGGACTTCTTTATCCTCGAGTGCATTTCCGACGGACCATAAAACCGTTTCCTGTCCCCGATGCCTGGAGAGCCTGCCCACCTCACAGTTGGTGTGAGAGCTGCACCCACACGAGTTATCTACACACTGTAGCTGGTGGCACAGCATTTTTGCCGGGTGTGCAGCTCTTTGTACTGTAGCAGATAGCATCGGCCTCAAATCCTACACATTTGGTTCAGCCGTAAGCTTTGTCTGCTTTGGTCTCTGACACTTGTTCGCGGAAGGTAGGTAGCTAGCTAGCAGTTCACGTTACCGTTATTGTTTGCTAGCCAATGCTAGTGACGTTATATGTAAAAGCCGTTAACTTTAGCTTTCCTGGTTTTCTGGGAAAAGATGACACCGACATGTTAATCACATAGATGATGGCTTGCTTTGTTCAAACAGTTTTTAAGTTAGACCATAAGCCTTACGTCGCTTTCTAGTATGATTCAATGTTTTAGATACATAACGTTAGCCCTGATGGCGTTGTCGGGCTAACCAGCTAACATTAATCAGCTAATTTTAGGTGACGCTCCAGTTTATGATGTTATCCATTTCCAGCTTCCAGTGATGGCTATGAGACAGACTCCACTCACTTGCTCCGGCCACACAAGACCTGTTGTTGATCTGGCCTTCAGTGGGATAACTCCTTATGGATATTTCCTCATAAGTGCCTGCAAAGGTAACAATGACATTTTCATAGGTCATTTCAACAGCGAAAGTTAACAATAACTCATATTGATGTTGCTGTGTCTGGCTGGTATTTGGGATGTTGTTAATGTAATGTTAAGGTTTATTGATTTACCTGTCTGAACGATCCAAGGTGAGTTGTGCTTTGACCATCTTATGCTTACTTTAGATGGCAAACCTATGTTGCGCCAGGGAGACACAGGGGACTGGATCGGTACGTTCCTGGGTCACAAAGGCGCTGTTTGGGGAGCCACTTTGAACAAAGAGGCCACCAAGGCGGCTACTGCAGCAGCAGATTTTTCAGCGTGAGTACTAGCCAACATATGCACTGGGTACGGGTATGTTCATAGAAATAGGCAGCCACAGTATTACACTTCAATTGACAGATGACATTGTACCTTGTAGACAGATGACAGATGTAGTGGTGATCTACATTCATGCAGTGTCATCTACCACCACGATCGATATATTCCTGTTGGGTTAAATTGTTCTCACTGTCAGACATAGGAAGTCTCACACTGTTACAGCTCAAATTAACTGATCTAAACCACCTGTTGTTTTCCAGGGTGCTGTGAATTAAATTGATATTGTTTTGTTTCCGTTTGTTTGTTTTGGATGTGGTATCCAGTAAAGTGTGGGATGCAGTGACTGGGGAAGAAGTTCTCACACTGGCACACAAGCACATTGTCAAGACTGTGGATTTCACTCAGGTAAACACACACACACACCCACACACCTCTGTACTTACAACATACTGTATGTTTGGTTTTCAGTGGTTGATTAGTTGTGGTGATGTGGATAAGATGTTAACATGTAGTCTCTCATTTATCCCCTTATCTGCAGGACAGTAACAGTCTGCTAACTGGAGGGAATGATAAACTGTTGCGTATATATGATCTCAACAAGCCTGAAGCAGGTAAGTCAATATGAGTCATGTTTTCCAGGGGCCTATTCCAGAAAGTGGATTTTGTTAGAAATCTGAGTTTGTTAACCATGAGATGAGGGTAACTCTGGGTTTCCTATTCCAGTAACTTAACTCAAACTTTGGGTTAGTTACCACAGTAACTGGCTCTGTGAACATAGCCTGCTCCCTAGCTGGTTTTCTTTAACAAACCCAGTGTTTCTCCATATCTCCACCCTCCTAATGAGCTGTTATTGGGCACATGGGTTGTCATTTTCTTCTCTATCGGTCCTACACAAGGGCGAATTAATTTGCATAGGCCCAGGGAGGATTTTGAGATCCCTAATAATAACCTTAGTCAAATAATAGCATTTTGAAAGCCTATTAGCCTATGGAGTCACTTTTTCCACCTAGGCTATACGGTAATAGCTCATTAAAAGTAATTTAAAATGAATATAGGCTACTGTATTAAAGTCATTGCCAGGTGCAGCAACATACAGTGCTGGCCAAAAGTATTGGCACCCATGCTAAAGTTGACTGAAAAGAGGAATATAAAATCATCTTTTGGAAATTGATCTTAATGCCTTAAGTGAAAAATGAGGAAATATCTAACCTTTAAGGACACCAATTTTCTTAGTGAATGAATAATGTATCATAAATAAATAAATGTTCTTCCTTAAAATACAGGGGTCATAAGTATTGGCACCCCTATGTTAAATTCCCATAGAGACAGGCAGATTTGTATTTTTAAAGGCCAGTTATTTCATGGATCCAGAATACTGTGCATCCTGATAAAGTTACCTTGGCCTTTGGAATTAAAATAGCCCCACATCATCACATACCCTTTACCATACCTAGAGATTGGCATGGGTGTTATTTCAGTTAGCCTATTAGCTGGTTTGATGCTCATTGAGCTCAATGCAGGTTAGATATTTCCTCATTTTTCACTTAAGGCATTAAGATCAATTTCCAAAAGATGATTTTATATTCCTCTTTTCAGTCAACTTTAGCATGGGTGCCAATACTTTTGGCCAGCACTGTAGTAGGTTAAAAATATAGGCTAATCTTAGTAGGCTAAAGTTTTTGATGGCTTGTGCCATAAAAAAAAAAGTAATTTTTAAGTCACTGGTCAGGAAATATAGCGCTCATAAAACAAACTATTGTGCTATATGTGCAACCACCAGTTTAACATAATCTATGACTGTGTTGCATTTTCCTTTGAAAATTTGCACACTGTGCTTGTAGGGATATCTTCATTAAGTGACATAGGGGTGAGGTAAGTTTTCTAACTAGTTGCCATGGTGACTCGTCATTTCTGAGCTCCGTTGATGATGGCTTTTCAAAGCCATTGGGTACGCACTGTACTCGGAGTGAACAAACAAACTCTGTGTAGATTTAACTAACCCATACCCGCTGTGATAGAACCAAAAAATCGGAGTTTCCCATCTCAAGGTTGATCAACCCAGAGATCAGGGTTAGACAAAGAGTTTGTTAAACCTCCTTTCTGGAATACCCCCCTGGATTTTTTTTAGACACAAAGGAAATGGTAAGCTTTCTAACAGAAAAGTCCCTATGACTTAACTAAATAATAATTGTAACTAAATAAAGCCAATTAGCTCTGCTTTTAGGAGGTTTACCATTTACTGTGAGTTAATTTACGCAGGTTTAAGCCCTATTCAGACAGGATTAGTTTTACGTGGAGACGTGGGGTAAAGTATTTTTATCACAGGACGTCTGTAATATAAATGGGCAATTTGCACAGGATTAAATATTACAGATGTGTTGTGGTACAATTACTTTACCCCACATCTCCATGTAAAACTAATCCTGTCCGAATAAGGCTTTAAGCGTCTCCATGCTCAAAAAAACGCAGAAACTATGTTTAAACAGGATATGATGGAATATCTACATACATTTTTACAGAGGGTATTCGCACATGATTAATATTACCTGAGGTTTTTTTTTAGGACCGTTTTTATTATCCGTAATAATCACTGACATGGCGCATTCGGTCAGGACTAAACCCCCTGGTAATAATTACTTTACCCCACGTCTCCATGTAAAAATAATCCTGTCCGAATAGGGCTTTAGTTGAAATAACCCCGGGTTATTTCCTAATGGGTGAATTTATGATATAATCTATACTTGGTTGGTACATTTCTCCTTTTGAGTGGTGACCATCTTAAACCTCTGCATCCTCACTTCCTTTTCTCAGAACCTCAGGAGATTTCAGGTCACACATCAGCCATTAAGAAAGCCCTCTGGTGCAACAACGACCAGCAGATCCTTTCTGGTGGCGATGACAAAACTATACGGTAAGATCTGTTTATGACCTGTTTACTCTGTGTGTTTCGTTTCGCTTTCTTTCTTCCCCCCAAAAAACTCTGTGTTTGTTTAAACAAAGAGTAATGACCAATGAAAACAGGACTGAGAGATAACTGTTTGGAACTTAATGGCAGTGTTCTAATTTAGAATTTTGTTGTTTCATGAATTTCACATAATAGGAGTGTCTATGTGACTTAGATATAAACTAATTAGCCCATCTAGCTTACATTGTTCTGGTTTATTTGCACAGCTTTTAAGAGGAAACCTCTATGATCTTGGTGTGTCTCTGAATATAAAAACATGCACACAAGTGACCCTGGTGTACCTCTCCCTGTCTAGCCTTTGGGATAAGACCTCCGGTGAGGCCGTGAAAACCCTGACATTCGACGTGGCTGTCAGTAGCATGGAGTACATTCCCGACGGAGAGATACTCGTCATCACCTACGGAAAGACGGTGGCTTTCTACAACGCCCACAGGTGCAACAATCTTTACCTTTTTTGAATGATCAGATGCTGTCAAAGAGTAAATAACTAGATGTACCGCAGAGCGGTACAAAATATGACCGCCGCCCAGTCCAGCACATTTTTTCCACAAAAAGAAATCACGCTGAAAGGCCTATATGATTCTAACTGTCTCACTAAATTGCATTATCCACACTCAATTCTCACTGGTATCTGCTAGACAACAAGTACCAAAACATGATTAGTTCATAGATTTCACATGTAAAATTAATTTTATACAACCCCACCTCCATCTTGCCTGTTCATAATTCTGAGAAATTCTTGATTGTTTGTGTTATGTTTATGTTATGTGTGTGAGTGTGTGGGGGTGTGTGTGTGTGCGTGCTTGTGTGTGTGCCTGCGTATGTGCCTGTGCATGCAAGCGTGCATATGTCTACTGTGTGAGTATGTGTCATACGTATGATTACTGTGAATGTATGTGTGTGTGTGTGTGTGTATCTGTTTGTGCACATGTGTGCACATGAAATGGGTTAACATGACCCCTGGAGGCAAACATACGGAAAAAAATGGTCATCCTAGGCCCTACAGTTCTCGAGATATTCACAGAAAACTGTGTCTGCCCTACCCTCCTTTCGGGGGGTCCAGTCCAGCGGGGGGGCTACAGATCAAAACGAAAAACGATGGTTCCATGCTATCCATGTAGGGTTACATGCCCACCAAGTTTCGTGCAACCCGGTCTTTCAGTGTCCCGGGACTCATTGACGGAAATTTGGGCATGCGACAAAAAAAAAAAAAAAAAAAATTCTGGCTAAACCTATATGACCGCCGCTTCGATGCGCGGCGGTCATAATAAGGTCACTTTGCAAATATAAACATACAAATATAATTAATAAGATATTAGAATAACAGAAATATAATATTTGCAACTAATGCAGTCATAAGTGATATTTTTGTTATTCAGTGATATTTAAGTTATTCAATGATAATTATTTTGTATAGGCATAGTGAATGTAATGGGAGATTTTCAATTTCAAATGTTACTATTGGATTTTCAAGTCTAATAGTAACACTCACAGATGTTAGAGTGACACTGTAGCTACCCCTGAATCTGCTGGTACTGTACGTCTACATAGTAGCATATGTCTTGACCACAAGTTCTCGCCATGATGGACTGCTTATAATGGCCATGCTGTCAAGAAGGAGTATGTTTTGTGAAGATACTGTTACATTCAGGGCAAGTCCTTAGTGAGATAGCAGACTATGTGTTGCATAGTTGCTGCATAGAAAGAGATGAAGGTGCAACAGGTGGTGCTTCATTCTGAACCCTTAATACTAACAGGCAGACACCACTACTATGGTTGGATAGATTCTCATCTTAATCAGCTCCTCCATACCCTACCATTTAATTCTAAAGTAGACCTCACACCAGTCTACACCTTTCCACATTTATGTGAGACATTGATTTGCACTTGTAATGTTCAAAGGACTTCCCATATTGACACATTGACTTGTGTGTATCCCAATAGGATTACAGTCCAGGTCATGGAAATGTGGATATCTTATTTTATGGATGTGTTTTTCTCTGATTGCTCTCGGTAGCCTGGAGCTTATTAAGACGGTAGATGCTCCGACCTCTATCCACTCCGCCTCCCTGCACCCTGACAAGGACTTCTTTGTGGCAGGTGGCGATGACTTTAAGCTCTACAAGTACGACTATACCACAAAGGAGGAGATGGGTGAGTACTGCAAAGACCTCAAGGGGACACGGGGTTTAAACCGAGTTCCCACGGGTCATGGAACTTCTGGAATATCATGGAATTTCAGAAAGTCTATAGTAAAATGGGCATCAAAAGTCAGGGAATTTTGTCATTTTTGGAGCAAAGTCCCATCAGGGAATTTTGTTGAAGCAGTTTAAAATGTACTTGCCAAAATACAGTAATACAAATACATTTCCACGCAGAATTGGTGTATGTCTGGTTATTAGCTTTACGGCTTGCTTAAATAGCCCAACTGTGTTTATTCAATGATTTTTGTATTCATCTCCCGCTCTAAAAAGGATTATTGACCGCTATGCGGGTGCTCTGAAATCATTGGTCAGTATATTGTACTATTCATTATATAGTAAGTTATGGATATTCAGGTTTTTTGTCAGGGAAAATCTGCAAAGTCATGGAATTTTACATTTGACTTGGAGTGGGAACCCTGTTTAAAGCAAGGAAAACACCTCTGCCTGAAGCTAGTAGAAACTTTCAAATAGGGATGAATGATTTTAGGAAAATAGTTGTTGTTTACTTACTTTTGTCTTATTGGGCAAGACCAGGACTATTTTTGCGAGCCTTCGTTTGCAGTACATTTGTACTGTTGCGTGTGGTGCTTGTTCAAATATTGAAAAATCTTTGTTGTGTTGCCTGGGGAGGTAGCAAACAATGCTTAACAATAGGTTTTGCATAGTACCTTTGCTTACAAGCAACATGACTTCTGATCAACCCAAAACACTTCCAAATAATCAGAGCTGTGAGCTACACGATTAGTTGCAGCTTGGCAACTCTTCCTCTGGGAGTTATAAGGCTCTATTTGCATTCTGAGTAGTTCTTAGATATTGAGCTTCAAAGTTTTAGAATCCCATAGAGTTTTATTGATAAGTGGAACAAGCATCTTGAATATAATGCCAAAAAATGCATACAACTTCAAAAAAAACACCTCACCTTCTGAAGTTGTCACAGAATAAGAATATGTCAATAACTCAATTTTGACAGAAATGTCAGATAGAACCTTACAATTCTAAGGGGACGAATGTGCCAATTCAAATTGTGATTTTGATTAGAAATCGATTCATCTTTCAGCCCTACTTTTCAAATCTTATACTGGCCTTCACCAAAATTCAAGCACAGTGTCTTAAAGGACTTTAAGCCCTTCAGCAGATCTAAGTGTTTCTACTCTGGTCCTGATCATAGGAATAAAGTCTGATGGCCATTTACAGACACTACTCATTGCAAACTGATCATTGATAAACAAAGTAAATTGTCATATCTTACTTATTGTCATATCGGTCTGTGGCACAGTATGACCTTGAATGTCCTTTCCTGTTGACCCTGTAAAGTACACTTTGGATCTGTTAAAGCTGAATTCTGTGTTTAGATGTAAGGAAATGTTTCACAGGATGGTATTGTGAATTATATCACTAAAAGATAACAGTTAGCATGCTAGCAAGGTTTTTCTAATATGTGCTGCTGTTTGTCTTTGCAAAGTTTTTGCATGTGTTTTAGGTAGTTAGTGCAACTTGAATTGAACTACATTTAGTTGTGTACCAAAACTCCACACTGCTACTGAACTGAACAAGCTGGTTGTAGAATGTAGATGGATACTTATTGCTGAGAACGTGTGTATATGTTGGTGAATGCTTTCCTCTTCTCCTCTTCCTCTACCATGCTACGTGTAGAGTCCTACAAGGGCCACTTTGGGCCGGTGCACTGTGTGCGGTTCAGCCCAGACGGGGAGCTCTACGCCAGCGGATCTGAGGACGGCACCCTCCGCCTGTGGCAGACTGCTGTGGGCAAGACATACGGCCTCTGGAAGTGTGTCCTGCCTGGTGAGTTTGGGCCCTAGCCTCCCTTCATAAGAGTGTTCAGCTCAAACATACTCATGTTGAAGGTGCTATGTAGTTTACAACATTTAGAATGACCTAGTAATGACAACAGAATGTGAAGCCATAATCTTTTTGACATGTGAAATACAATGTACATCCAGTTGGGTGAGCTGGGGGCTTCAGTCCTCCAAGGTCGAGGGAGGCTTACTCCCTGTTTAGAGGTGTTTTACCCCAAATACATTGAACGATTAGAATGGTCAATTTGTATTGGAATGCGGGTTGTTCAGCTTTGACCATAATCTTGAGCTTTGGAATTAAGCTAAGAGTTTCGGATCTTACAATGATATGCAGCACCTTCATCATTTTATGTGATATGAATTTATATATAGAGTAGCCTACAGCCGTGCCTCACAAAGTGACATTTTTGCCTTGAGTTTGGGTGCGGATTTTTATTTATTTTTTATTTACCCCAGTTTTTCCAGAGCCAAACAAAACCAGTGTGGGTTTCTGGTAACAGGAGCATTTTGAGAAAATGACCTGGTTTTTCCAGACAGGTGTGGGAGATTTGGAAGGGTTACAAATCTCTAAACACAGAGACACAGACACACAATCCTCCTCAATTACAAGGATGTATTTAGCTTAATGCTGATTATTGTCAGAGCCACAATACCAAAACGAACCGATGTTAAAGATGGACAGAAATTTACAAATAGACAGGCGTTTCACCAGAATGTGAGAACATGAAATGGCACTTAGTCAGATCGTTAAGCTATGTTCTCTGAGTGTTGCCAAAGCAACACATAATATCTTGCACCGTCCATTGATTTAGACACTGCCGTGCAAAATGGATAGTGTGACAGTTAGACTGAGCTTGGTCTGGTGATAGCGAGACTATGATACAGTGTTTGTGTTGAGTTAAAATCTGCTGTAAAAAGGGACACTTATTTGAATAAGTAACTTCAGCTTTAGGGTTTCAGCACAGCACATGGATTATAATCGCCAGTATAAGCATTGTACCCTGGAACGTGCTGTGCGTCTGCATGACTTAAGAGGTCAGGAGACTCACTAGAAAAAATGCAGACTGAAATTCAAGGCCTGTGGTTGTGTGTTTAGTTGACTTGATTTTAGTTTAATTGTTTTAGCATTTGAGTTTCTAAATCGCTCTGGGTAATCTTGCTAGATGGCTGCTTGTGTGCATATAATAGTATAACAGTTCAGTCGTAACAAATGTGTTTTTTTATATTTAGCTTTCTTGGTGTTGCAGAATTGTTTCTAATTGTTCAAATTATTTCCTAAAATGAATGAGAAATCAGATCATAAAGCATCCATATTGTATGTACCGGTATCCCATACATGGATTAAGCTGAGTCCTAGATGAAAAGGTCAATTAAAAAAATATATAAATAAATAAATAATGTGCGGGATAATGGCTGCATATAACCCATCTCTCTGCTCACTTTCAACCTTATTCTTTGTGTATAGATCGACTGTGCAGAAGTGAATTATTGTCGTTTTGTTTTTGGTGTGTTTTGCTTGTGCAACAGAGGAGCTGGTGTCGGAGAACTCCGACACTCTCTACTGCCCACCCGAAATCAAGGCCTGATGAAGACCACTTGCCGGCACAGATGGACGAATGAAGGAAGGAATAAAGCGAGGGAAGGATGGATGGATGGAGAGAGGGAGGGAAAGAGCAAGACTGAGAGGATGGGAACAAATGGGTGGATTGAGGAGGCCAGGGTTCCATTTTCAGGGCCAGATTGTGCCCACCACCCCTTTACAATCCCCTGCAAAGGTGCTGTGCCACCCGGCTACACCAGGGGCTGACCTAGGTGCAGTGGAGGCTATGTGGGAATGTGTCTACTGATTACACACACACACTAACACACACACACACACACACACACACACACACACACACACACGCACACACGCAGGAGAGAAGCAGTAGACCTGTGAGCGTGGTAAACTCACAGCTGACAGTCACACTCCATCCTTTAGCCAAGTCCCATTCATTCATAGCTATCGCCCTGCTCCCCTGGTAGCACTGTGATCACTTTGGGTTCTCTAATTTGTGGTTTCAGGGAAAAAAAGAAGGAAAAAAAACATTAAAATTTTCATTTGTGTGTTCAGTAAAGGGAATTAACTCATGGAATTAGACACACGCGCACATACACGTTGTCTTTGAGAAAATGGTGGGAAAACCCCCCCCCCCCCCCCCCCCCCCCCCCCCAAAAAAAAATAAATAGATAAATAAAATTGGCTGGGCGTTTAATTAAATTGGAGAGGTCACTGGTGCGTACTTCTCTCACTAAGATGTGTTGGGATTTACGAACTATAAAAAATGTCACAGGTTACTCAAGTTCTTTACTGTTGTTTATATGTCTTACGTTGAAACACATGCTTGTTATTTTGGTGGATGAAATAAACTGATGGTGACTTGCCTTGAGTGTTCTGTTTTTGACCTATTCTAGTGACGTGACAAGAACGTGCGTGCTATCAGTAGGCTACCTGACTTTCTCCACTACGGGGCGGTATAAGACCGTGGTTAGCTTAAACTCTATTGTGCAGTGTTTTTTTTCTGTATATGATATGTTTATCAGGGCCAATTCTTCTGGTTTATTCATCAGTGTTAGATATATATGTTTATTGTTGCACAGTAGTTAGATGGCGTGTTTGTATGCCCCGTCCGATTTTATAAGACTAGAGTTTTAATTGTTACCATATACATGCAGATTTTAAATCATGCTTTAAGTACGACCTGCACACAACTGTAAAGCATCCGCAGTGAAATCTTGAATTTGTGTAACTATAACCTGCCAATTAATTATAAACCTGCGCTAGATACAAGTAAAAGTTAATACATTTTAAATAACTTTTTTACGTGCGTAATTATGTAGGGAGCGAATCTGAAATCAGTTCCACTCGCTCTTTGTCATCTTATGCAATTGTAGTTCCTATTTTAACATGTAGCAATATTGAAACAGCAGATTGTCTGCTATTGTAACATTGTAGTCAATGCAAGTTCAAGGCGCCGAAATTTGCATATCGGGTTACCCAATGGTAAACGCCTATCTTAAGTCAGCTGTCCAATAGGGCTCCAGGATAGAGAGTGGTAGTTGACAGAATACAAATAGAATGTTCTTTTTCAGACACCGTAATACGACGCACAAACGCTGGCTGGGGCGAAGCAAACAAACATGTCGGAATTCTTAGACGACCCGTCTGTTCTCACTAAAGAAAAACTAAAGAGTGCACTTCTGGCTAATAATGTCTCTCTTCCTAATGGCGAACAGAAAAAGGACGTTTATGTTCAACTGTATCTGAAAAATCTGACGGCGCAAAACAAGAAAAAAAGCGCCCCTCCAGAAGCTTTCTCCAGCGACGAGGAATTGCCAGCCCCCGTGGTCTCTAACAGAAGCCGATCAGGCAGGGTAAGTTATGCGAGTCTTTTTTGATCTCTGTGCGCAGTTAATTTGGGGACAAACATAGTCTGACTTGTTTCACCCATTTTCTTTAAGCAGTCTGAACAGATTGGTTTGACTCGTTGAAGTCGCGCGTGGTTGGCGGGTTGCCCATTGACCATTGCATACTGTGTAGCCTAGGCTAAATGCTAAAAGTATAAGCCCATTACTGAAAGTTTGAGTACCAAATTGGACCAAAACAGGACGCCAGACCCACATCATTAGTAAGGGACAATTCCCTGTTTACTTATCAGTGATTAATGTGTCATTGACAACGACGCGCAATATTAACAGCTGTTTTTAATCAGCCTACTGTTGAGCTATGGTGGTACCTTGGCTATGTTCAACACATTTAATCAGATGCTGTTGGTTATCCCGTTTTTTTTTTAGTTTGACGTTTGCTAGTGTTTGTATCCTGCATGTGATCTAATGAAAACAAACCGGCATGTTGACTGAGGCTATGGCTGACTGTTTCCCGCTTAAATACTTCCTGTCGGTGCCAGTCGCGCCTAATGGCCTATTTAAATTCCCAAACATTTTGTTAATTTTTCCCACGTTTTTAAAATATTATTTTTAATTGTTACGGGTTTTTTATCCATCGACTGGATTTAGGAGTTTGTGTTGGGTAGGGTTTTACAATATAGGCTATTATAGTGATGATAACTGATAACGTTGCTGCTGCTGATGATAATAGTCATAATAATTCAGTTTGATTATCTGCACTGGTAAAAGCTTTTCTTAAGCATCTGATATTTTTCCTTGACAGTTGTGTTTGTACTTTAGCCTACACGTTGAAGTTGTGCGTTTTGGAGGGGGTTAGCTTAATGAATGGAACAGCTGCAAACAGTTGTTACGCTTCCGTGATCTGTCGTGTTGCACAGATGTGGTATGGTCTTAGATTTCGTGGGTGCAGTTGTGTGTTACAGAATAGATTAGTTGTTGTTGTCAAACAATGGACTCTCAACGTGTGCACACGACCTAAGAGATTTTGCCAAACATGAATGGAGGCTTTACCTATTAGGGGCAGCCGTGGCCTACTGGTTAGCGCTTCAGACTTGTTACCGGAGGGTTGTCAGTTCGAATCCCGACCAGTAGGAACGGCTGAAGTGCCCTTGAGCAAGCACCTAACCCCCCACTGCTCCCCGAGCGCCACTGTTGTTGCAGGCAGCTCACTGCGCCGGGATTAGTGTGTGCTTCACCTCACTGTGTGCTGAGTGTGTTTCACTAATTCATTGGGATAAATGCAGAGACCAAATTTCCCTCACGGGATCAAAAGAGTATATATATACTTATACTATTAAGTTCATGGCAAAGCCATTGCATAGCCTATCCTACTTGAAGCAACACAATGGCCTGCAAAACAGCTGTTTAACTGTGGGCTTTTTTTATTTATTTGAAATAAGTGATTATGTTTCCCGCCATCATGCATCATTAGTGTTCAGGCACAACCATTCCTGGAGAAAAAAAAAAACTAAACAAGAGAAAATAAACTTTAGAAGACTTCTGGTTTGTTGGTCTGTCCTTTCCTGCTCTCTCTCTCACTCTCTGCCCTCCTACCTTGATAGTAAGTGGAGTGGTTGCCCATGGGCTGTGTGTAGTGGGTCGTTCATGTGCGTCTGGCTGTTTCTGCAAGCAACGCTCAGTCTCCCTTTATTGAGGAAATAGTTCTGCCCCAGGAATGTGAATCCAGCTGCCAGATGTGTCTCTTCCCTCCCCTTCCCCCTCCCATCTCCTCGCCTTCATCAAAGGGGCTCCAAGTCCCAGTAAAGTTCTCTAAACATTCGTCTAAACTTCAGTAATCAAATACACTGTCATGCCAGATTATAGTTTGTCTGCTAAGGAAGGGGGTGGTGGTTAACACCCACATGTGTGTGATCAGAGCCCTAATGTCAACATTGACACATATGGATGAACTTTTGTCTCTGTAATTGGCTGTCTCTCTCACATACTCACTCTCTCATTCTCCTGTTGCTCAACCTGTTTTGTTTTTGGTTCTTTTCAATTCCTTTATGAATAGCTCCTATAGTTTAAGAAGAGTGATAAAGTACAGTTGGTGTTTTTCTTATGTGTTCTCTGAGGAAAAAACAAAACAAAAACTCACTTTCATATTTCGCTCACTGCGTAGCTCTGTCAAGCCAAAAGTCTCTGGGTCTGTGTTGAAAATGCAGTGAGCCAAAACCCACTAAGCAATGGACGGCCTAGACCGTGGTTAACCACACTTGCACCACTTAACTCTTCGGGAATGTTTCACGCTTGCGGGCGAGGATTGTTTTCATTCCGCTGCGAGATGTGCATACGTTCAGCAGGGCAGCAATGATGATGTCACTAATGCGTGACACTGAGGGACAGGTGCGAACTTGGAGGTGTGAGGTGCATGCCAGAAATTTTTCCATACAGGCTTTGTACAGGTGCAACCTATAAATCTGTTCTCCATCATCTCATACAGCTACCTAGGGCTATGAAAGTGTGCGTGTGTGTGTTTGTGTGATGGATGGTGAAGGTGAACTCCAACTGCCTAAAATGAACTTTTAAGTACAGTAAATGAACTGAGAGCACAGTGTACCCCTATTAGGCAAAACTCTCAGCCAACTGCAAGGGTGTGGTTTTGACAAACTGACTGCTTTTCTTTGCAATTGGAATGCTAAGATTTTAAAACTTTTTTTTTTCTCTTTTTCTGTGTGCTCTTACAGCTGTCTCTCTCTCTCACACACACACACACACACACACACACACACACACACACACACACACACACACACACACACACACACACACACACACACTGTGGGCATCCCTCCAGATCTGCCCCATTGTAAGCCCCAATTGAGGAACTTCAGTCCAAGTGGGTAGGAACTGAAACTCTTCTCCTCCTCCTCCTCCACCTCCTACTCTCTTTGCGCTCCCTTGTTCCCTCCCCTCTTTTACCCGCAATCTAACTCCTTATTTCTCTCTTTCTTTTTCTTTCTTTCTTTCTTTCTTTCTTTCTTTCTTTCTTTCTTTCTTTCTTTCTCTCTCCCTCTTTTCTCTCTCTCTTTCTCTTTCTCTCTTGCTCTCTCTTTCTTGCACTCATCCTTTCCCCATCCCCCTCTCCTGTTTTTTCTATTCCCTCACCTCTTTCCCTTCCTCCCTTTCTTTCTCCTAATCTCCCCTTCTGTCGTTCCTTAGGCATCCCCGCAGTCACATGTTTTTAGTTTTTCTGGGTTTGTAGCCGTGCTCCAGGCGGATTGTGGTGGCGGCTGCACCACACTCTCGCCCTCACCCCACCAATGTCTGTCACATTGTTAGCACTGAATCATGACTGGTGGATGTGGTGTTAACCCAGCCATAAACAGGGCTTGACTGTGTGTGTGGACGTACGTTTGTTTGTTTGCCCAAGACTGAACTTGGCATAGACTGAATGGAGACTGGAGTGTGTGTTTATAAAGTAGTCGTGTAGGCTATGCACTGATCTGGTGGTTTCAGGACTTCCTGAGTGCATTTTAGCATTCTGCAAGCACACTCTGTGAGATGTGCCTGAATTCAGAGGGAGCCAAGGTTTGGTGTGTGTGAGAGAGTGAGGGCGAAGGGTCTGTATCTTCTGTCAAGTGTTCTCTGTTGTGCTGCTCACTTTGCTCGGGATGCTGAAAAGGGCTCTTGGACACTGCCGGCCACTGCCGAGGCAGTGAAAGTGAAACTAAATTTGTAGACCCACACTGTGATTCGGATCTGGTCCAAAATTGGATGAGTTCTTCTTTGGTGCATGCTACAGAAAATTAGACTGGTATTTGTTTGCACAGGAAACAATCCACACAGAAAACATAACCTCACTGGTAGAAATGATGGCAATCTCCCTCATTTAAGATGCATATAACCTAGTATTCACACATAGTCAGTCTCTCTCATGCACAATGCACATGCATGTCTGATTCTCTCTGATTGAGATTGATTTAAAATGGTGATAAGAAATCAGTTCAGGAATTATAGCCAAACTTGGGCTTGTGCCTGGAAACAGCTAAAATATGCTGTTGTATATCAGGCAGAAGGCTAAAACTTCCCCAGTGTTTTGACATGTCTTTGTTGACTAAATATAAACCCCTGAGCTTTTGGCTATTTACTGGACATCTACTGTGTCCCCCTGACTTGTGCATCAGACATTAAGACTCACTGAAACCTGAAAGTTTTGTGCTTTGTAGTCCTAACTGTCTGAATGTAAATGACTGTAGTGGTACTGTGGAATTTAGAACGATTGGCTGGTTTCCTCTTGTGGTAGCTATGGGGAAGTCGGTGTCCAAGGCAACGTAAACATAAGAGGGCCTGTGGGGATGCCGCTACCTCTCTGTGATAAGTGTGTTCAGGACACCTGAAGATACAACGCGAGTGTCCATCTCTCTTCAACGGAAAAACCCTCAGTGCAAATATGTATGTAATTCAGAGAATGAGCGATCAGATCAGACTATGGCTGGCTAAACCAACGCAGCTGTGTGTCTGTCTGTGTCTGTGTTTCCGTTTGTGAAATCTAGTGCTTCCAAGTTCTCTGTAGTGTGAGGAATTGAATTATGATCTCTTTTTTTACATTGTGTGTATGTGTGTTACCCCCCAAAGTTTGGTCCTATCTGATATGATCAGATGCTTTTTTAAAGAAGCCTTATGCAGGTCTGGTTATTCCTTTGCTGTTTCTGGGTTTTCGCCTGATTTGGGCTCGCATTTTTCACGACATAGCTCCCCCTGCAGCTTCGGTAGCAAGTGACTGCTACGCTAAACCCCCACTAGCTAGCGAGTTAGCCATCAATAAACCAAGCTAAACACATAGGGCTCACAATAAAACGGTTGAGCAAACACATTGTTCAAGAGACTATCAAATCACATTACAAAAACGAAGTTCACAAGGGTAGGCTACTTACAATTTCAACAGCAACAAAGCCAAGTCGGAGTCCATTTTGCAGTCTTCTTAGAAACTACAATCTGACTACATTTTCGAGTATTTCCGCCGAATTACATCCGGATTTGTTCGGACCGCGACCAGAAAGTTGCATATTCGTTTTTTCCGCGGAGAAGCACTAGGGGGAGACGAAGCACCCACCAAACGATCCAAAAAGTGTTGTAGAACCATCAGAATGACTCTCAACCTGCATAAGTAAGGTCATTTTTGCTAAAATGGTTGCATAGGGCCTCTTTAACTTTAGCAAAGTGTATCTGAGAACTTTTCCGCACCAGACACACTGTGGCCCTATACACTACACCTCTCTACAGAATATTTATCATGTGTAGTGTGCATTGAAACAAACAGACTATTACCTGCAGTGCATAGTGGCTGTGTTCTCATCAATATGGTGGCAATAATTTAATTCTTTTACACTAGCGTCAATATGGAAGCAGAAAAACACTACTATGGCACTGCTTGTAATATCCCTCTACTCTAGTGTTGCAATCTATAGCAGCTGCGTGCGGGAAGTTCTGCAACAACATCCACATCCACATGCACACAAGGCTTCACTCCATGCGTATTTTAGCCTAAAGTGACTAATGCCTATTTCTGCACAGTTTCATACACAAGCCCCTGTCTTTTTTCGGTTCCCGCTTATTTGAATTTCAAAGCAAAATGGTCAGGTCACTATTTCTATATGTTCCCACCATGTAAATAAATGGGTCTCTAGCCTCTATCTTATCTCCCTGCAATACTAGTCTGGCTCTTTTCAATGTGCCTACATTGCAATGGTAAATGGAAGTGGCAACGCCTACGAACATAAAAATATTGTAGTTGGAAGAATGTGTAAATGTATACAGCAATGGTAAATGCATTGTTCCCTGACTGCCGATGTGCTTTATTATCAGTTTGTAAAGTTTAGGTGAAGTAGGAAGTAACGTTAGGAATCCCTGATCAATGTTCTTGGATAGGCTGGAACAAGGATTTCTAGTTAGCACAAAGTCTACATCCATTACGATGCTAGGGTTCCCTTTGGAGAGTGACCAGACATCTCTCCATAATGTGAGTGAGGAAAGTGATATCAGGCTATTGAGGCGCTGTGAGTAATTTAGGGGTAGAAAATAAAATAAAAAATATTTTTTTTTCTGCGTCTCGCTCTGTTAATGTTTGGGATGTTTTGCTGTGCCTCTAACAGAAAAGCCACTCTGTCCAGTCAATAGCAACTGATTTGCAAATCAGGTCAGGTCACTTTTTCCCCATTCATGTTCTCATAGTTTAAGTGTAGTGTAAATGGAAGTGATAGGATGAGGCTAATGCTTAGTGTCTATAATCATAACATAACCGTAACCATAATATGACCTCTTGTTGTTGTTGTTGTTGTCTTGACAGAAAGCCACGAGGAAAACGGACAAGCCTCGGCCAGACGAGGTGGACGTGCTGGAGCTGAGTGATGAAGACCTGAGGGAGCAGCTGCAAAAGTACGGCATCAGCGTCGGCCCAATCGTGGGTGAGTATATACGCCAGGCCCTCCCTCCACAGGGCAACACTTCCTGTTCTTCCCATGCTCTTATTGGGTCATTTCCTATTGGATGTTAATGCTTACACCTCAGACATTTAGAGAACTGTCCTTTAAGCAAACATGTGTGTTTATTATCAACAGATGATCAGTAGCAGTTAATCAATGGGATGGAACAATAATTGTGTGTGATTAGTGTGAGTGTGGTCGATTGTAGGCCATTCTAATCTCTCTCTCTCTCTCTCTCTGTCTCTCTCTCTCTCTCATTCACACAGCCTCCACCCGTAAGCTGTATGAGAAGAAACTGCAGAAGCTGCTTGACGAGGGGCCTCCTGAGGCTGTAGCGCCCCCTGTGGCCATCACAGAGACAGACGGAAACCACAACGGAAGCACAGAGTTCGACCATTACAGTGACAAAGAGGAAGGTAACCACATCACACTCACCCCAGTGCTGGGGCACACGGTGTGTCCCAGCTTGTTTCTATTTTTATATGTTAATTTCAGAGCAAACACCAAGGCTGTGTCCTAATCAGAACAAAAAAAGTCATGCCTTTTTGCATTCGGTTTCTAACATTTTTGCAACGATGCTTTGTTTTGTAGATTTTCGATTGTCGATATCCCTCTTGCTGCCTTTAATCAAAGATTGTTTAGCTTTAACTCCCACTGATATCTCCACTGGGATCCTGGCAACAGTGTTCTGTGTTACTATCTTGCTAGGCCATTCGTAACAAAGTTCATAGCTGGTACATTGATGCCTGCTACAGCAAGTGACTCGTTAAACAGGCTTGCTCCTGAATTGACTGATTGGCTGCCTCTGTGTCATTTTTAATGAATTATATACATTATATACAGTAAATTAGACTGCTAGAAGATAATGGGGAGAAACTTAGATAGATAGATAGATACTTCAGTGATCCCAAGGGGAAACTTTATACTTTATTTATAATATATAAATATTTATTTATATATTTATTTATTTATTTATTAAACTTAGCTACATTTATATTGGATTAGAAGCATACTGGCACTTTAACTCTTAGAACAGATGAGAACATACAGTACCAACTGACATGTTGTCTGTGGTTCTGTCAGAGACGGCAGCACCGGAACCAGAACCCGAGCCGGAACCTGCCCCGGTGGTGGTGGAGAGGCCATTGAGGAGCAGAGGCAAGACCCCAGTCACAACTCGCACCAGGAGCAGCCAGCACAACAGAGTAAGAAAACATGCACGCACACACACACTTAAAGGGGTCATGTCGCAGGATATCTTATTTCAAAGCCAATAAGAAAAATGCTATGTCGATGTGACCGAGACATACAGCGCTTTTACAATTTGACTGTTCCCTTCTCTGCCTGTAGAAAATAGTCATAGAGCACAGGCAAATTAGAAAAGTGTAGTTTCTACATCACAACTGCTCTCATTCGTTATGCTCCCTCCCCTGTTACAAATCTAGTAAGTCCCTTGGGAGATGAAGATGTTGGCCAATCAGATTGATGCCAACTATGCATGTACAATTTAATATCAAAGTAAAAGCTCAGCTACAATAACAGCCTCTCTTTCTTATAGGGATTTCATAGCATGCTAGAATATCATGAGAAAATTACTCAAAGCATTTTTTAAATAAAAAAAAAAGTCAGACATTACAAAAGTATCTCAAGGAATGTTATAAAAGAATTGATAAGTTTATGTCATTGCTCCTTCAAGAACGCATGCACACACACACACACAGGATCTCTCTTATGAACGTGCACATACGTGCGCACAGACAGACATGCATACACATACACTTATGGACACAAGCACACAAATACAGATGTGCGTACAAGGATGCACAACATGATACTTTACCGTTGGTACTAAACAGTGCTATGCCTCATTTAATCTATTGGTACTTTGAGATTGACCGCATTTTTAAAAAAAGCCACAGTTTCTGTAAGTTGCATCGAGTTAAGATTTCCTGTGAATTGTGTCAAAGTGTGACAGCGGTGCAGTGTGTGTGTGTGTGTGTGTGTGTGTGTGTGTTTGCAGCTCTCTGCAGCTCTCTGCTTGCACTTCCTGACAGTCGTTTTTCTTCGCTCTTTCGCTGTCCTATGCACGCTTTGCAAGGCTTTGGGTATTATAACGGCTGTTTGTTGATATTTGAAACCTACATTGTTTTTAAAAAAAGGGAGCAAACATGTCCAAAGCATTTCACCCACTCACAGGCTGACCTGTTCGACAGGTTATCGAATGTGATGGATAGGGTTGGGCACCGAAACACGGTTCTAATATGGCACCGGTGCCAACGCAAACGGTAGTAACTGCATCGAATAACAACGTGGATTTCGGTGCTTAAATAGCGTTTTTTTTATTTCTTTTTTTTATACGAGGCATCACTGCATGTCATGCGCCATCTCTAACGTCTTGCTCTGATAGCAACACATCCAGATACAGTTAGCTAACATATGATAAACACTGGATGTATAAACCAGAGGGGTGCACCAGGCGAGTGGACAGTGTTTGACAGCTTGCGTGAGCCCAAAGTAGCTTACTTTAAAGCGATATCGCGAGCTCCTGTCAAAATCTAGCAGTGGGCCTAACTACACACAAGCAAAAGGCTATGAAACAACATCAACAGTAGGCTAGCCTATAGTTACACAATATCCTTGCTGATGCGCTAACTGACATTTATTTGAAATGTTATCAGCAAAGTTGTAAGGTGAAAACTTTCACGGTGTGTTATGGCATGATATTAATATTTCATGTGCACGAGGCCCATATAGCATCACAATGAATATAAAGATCATGTTAAAAGTTAGCTGGCAAAAACATAAATATGTAGGTTACATACCTGATGTCACTGAGCTGTCAAAGAGGCTACGAAACCATCTCCATACGTTATCGCTAATTAAACGCTGACTGGTGTTAGCCCATAGCCATAGTTGCTGTTAAAATGCCTAGGCTAGCGCTGGGAATCACTTCAACACCGACATGTAGCCTAACATGTTCAAAACTACTGCGTGTTATGGGTTAAGACATGAAATTTCAGCATTTGGGAACACACTGAATTAACTGGAAAGTAGAGTCCCTGTTAGATTAGCTTGCTTGCAAATGCCGTTGTCCATGACCTGGCAGTTTTATGGCAAGCGGTTTTAACATGCCTTATGGCAAACCGCCTACACTGGGTAAACTTGAAAGCAGAGCTTACCATTGTGTGTGCATGCATGGCAAGCGGTTTTAACATTTAAATATATTATTCATAGGAGCAATGAGATATTGATAGTAAATTGAATATAACAGTTCAATTTCAGGTTCAAATTTGTCTTATCAATAAAAAAAAAAGCCATTCATGCTTTAGACCATTTTAATTTAAAACATTTTCAAAACAAAGTACCGGTTCAGGCACCGTTTCGGCACCGGCACCGTTTTAAAAGTATCGATTTAGCACCGGTATCGGATAAAACCCAAACGATACCCAACCCTAGTGATGGATGACATGATTACGTCCATGTCCACGAATCCTAATTTGGTTCAGATCTGCACTTACAAACATGTATAACTGGGACTGACAGATATCCTCCCACAAGCAAGTAAAGCAGAGTTGAACTCACAAGCACATACACACACAGTAAATCCTGTGATCTCAAAAAGGATCACAAAAGAGTGATTATCATTGCACCCATTGAAATACGCACGCACGCACACACACACACACACACACACACACACACACACACACACACACACACACACAGTCTCCGCCTTCCTCCTCTTCTCATTGAGTGACGACGACGCCCCTTGCGCCTCCCCGTATTCTCACATGCTAACTGCAATCATGTGAAGCCCGTAAAATAACTGACTGGGACACACTCACACACTGGGGGCATTCATCCAGCTCAGGGTCTGTGTGCTTCAGACTGGCCGGTTCATGCATCCAATCCAAACTGGGATGTCCAGGACTCCAGGTGCTGGTTAAACGAAAAGCTAAACTTGCAAAAAAGGATTACGATCAATCTTAGAGTATACTGCCTTTTTTCCCCTTGCATCAGTTCCTCTGGTCAGGTGTTCACCACAAATAATAATAGTTTTGCATGAAGAATTCCTGAATGTTTAAATCATTGCAAAACCAGTTTAGCTGATGCCATGTTGCCCAGTTTCAGTCATTGGCTATTTAGTGTACCCTCCCAACCAATCAGAGGTCCGTGAGGTCAGGTCAATCCAGGGCCAATTAAATGATCAGATTAGCCCACCATCTTTGCTGTTTGGCCAATCTCCAACCGAAAACACTTTAAGCTGTTGCAAAGACTAATCTTCACAATATGTTGTAGGATTTTTAGAAAACATTTTCTTGTTTGATTGCTCATTAGATTTGTTTTCTGATGGTGTTAGTCGAAAGATGACTGATCTCATTCATTCAATCACCATTACAATACCAGGAACAAACCTTTTTAGTGGTCTATCATAATCTATAACTTCCTAGTTTGGTTTGATACTGCTTTCAAGCTATTTATTTCTCAACATACACATTTGCTGTGACAGGATAGTGATATGAGAAACTATGCTGAAAGCATGAATCCAGGTAAAACTTTAAAATGGCATCTTCTGGAATGCCAGACATTACAATATATCTAACCTTATATCTAACAGGCCCTTGCTCCTGACTTTTAAGTCTCTTTCGGACCAAGTTGTTACGCAAACTTAGTTATAGGAACAGTCCACTTCTAAATCAGTTCTACTAACTACTCTCCCCCAAAACCGGATTTTCATTTTGATTGAACACACTGTGTGCTGAGTGTGAGGTGAAGCACACACTAATCCCGGCGCAGTGAGCTGCCTGCTACAACAGCGGCGCTCGGGGAGCAGTGAGGGGTTAGGTGCCTTGCTCAAGGGCAATTCAGCCGCTCCTACTTGTCGGGGTTCGAACCGGCAAAAAACTCCGGTCCAAAGCGCTAACCAGTAGGCTATGGCTGCCCCTTAATAAAGTCTCTGACCGTAGTATATTTCCGTATATATTTTGCTTACACAGACAGCACGGATTTTAAAGAGGGTGCAATTTGACTGGGTTTGGCTTATGAGTTAGACCAATCACATAGACCTATGCAGAAAAGGGAAAAGACCCTGCCCTGAACTAGGAGCTGAAAGAGTTACAGGAACTGCAGTCAGAGGAACTTAATAATCCCCAAATCCGTCTGGTACGAAACCCCGAAAAAAGGGGTTCTAGGAACGTTATGTTCTAGGAACTGCAAAAATCCCTCTGGTGCGAAACCGGCTTTACACACATGGTATGCTGACTTCCCTCAGCCACCCTCCTCCTTTTCACTCACTTTTTAAGGTAATGAGATTCCATTTCCTGACCCATACCACATGATCGGGATTAGGAATTTCTCTCTCGAAGCCCTCCCTCGCTTGACTCCGTCTCCTGTCCAAACTGTCAGTGGTGATTTAACCGATGTAGCATTCATCAATTCCCTCCTGACTTCTCCCCACTGTTCATCCAACTATCATCCTGCTCTCAAACTTACAGTCTCCATATGTAGAATCACAGATCACATCTGTGTTTAATCATGTTCCAATTCTCTGAAGATATTCTTTCAGGTTGACGCACTGGTTAATTTTTCTGCACTCGGTCTTCTTGCACTGCACTGCTTTGAGATTGAAGCGATCTTCTTGGCATGTGGTTTCAGTCTGAGCCTCTCTCTCTCTCTCCCTCACCCCACCCTTTGGGTCTTCAACTTTCTTCTGTTCAGTGTCGGTGGGTGACACCCCCTGGTGGTCAAACAGTGTAGGACAGGTTGTGTTCTATAGGGCTGCACTGGTGGGGGGAGCAGGAGGGAGGGAGTGAGTGTGGGTGTATTTTAAGAAGGAGGGGGATTATGCATAGCAAGTATTTTCCGCCCTCTTCTCCCAGGGAGTGACTTGATTGCTTCTGCAGACCCTTCATGTCCGTTGGACGTGTGAAAGAACTTTGGTCGAGTGCAACTGGTGCAAAAACGTGTGTGTGTGTGTGTGTGTGTGTCAGGGTTGTGCACAATTCGAATTGCAATTCTGCTTCCTGTTTGCTACCTCAAATGAAATGCAAGTGAAATTCAAGAATTGAATTGGAATTTAAGAGCCAGTTTCAATTCAATTCTGGAATTTTGCACAAGCCTTGTGTGTGTGTGTGTGTGTGTGTGTGTGTGTGTGTGTAGCGTGTAGCGCCGGTAGAGGAAAAACCACAGTTGTTGGATGAGGAAGAGGATGAGGAAGAGCCGAGGCTGAATATTAAGAGGAGTTTCCGGCGTGCTTCCCCTCTGCTTGAACTGGCCATGATTGCCAGCGACGACATCGTAATTTTACTCTCTGTTCTCCTTCATGAACTCTTTCCCTCATGAGTTCTCTTCTGGGTTCCCACAGTTGAGCACTTGGGTTGGAGTAAAGGCAATAATAAGGATTCAGTGTCCAGCGATATTCCAGGACCTGAACAAAAATGTCTCTCTTGATCTAGCCCACGCACTGCTGTTGTGCTTGTCCCCATATCACTGAAAACACTTTTCATGAGCTGGGTGTGTGTAAGCCTGCGCACGTGCACATGCATGTACAATTAGCCAGTGGCTAGTGGGGTTTGGTCACTTAGCTTGTTTGGTGTTTCTGATGAGCATTTTTAGTGGTTTTAGTGGTGGTTAAGTGTCAGTTTGGGAGACTGTTTATCACCATGGATAACAAATTGATGGCATTCATTATCACTGATGATGAATGTTCACGTTACTGCTCTCTCTCCTCTAGGACTTCCCTGACTTCCCGCTATCTCCGGTAAAACCCCACGTTGGGGAATGGAGAACGGAACTAGGTGAAGTAGGTATATTTCACATGCAGGAGACCTAATTTAAATGATGGGCAAAGTCTATGTCTAACTAAAGCTAATTTAATAACTGGGCAGAATCTGGTAATTTAATAACTGGGCAGAATCTGCTGATTTAATGCTAAGAGCAAGATCTTAGGCACAAACATTGGTGGGCAAGCTCATTACTCCCTCATGCCACACGATGCCTTTAGTTTTATGCGTGACTTTTCCCATTGACTGACTTTGCACTTTGCCCAATCAATTTAATTTATGGCCCATAGACCAGATATTTTTCAGAAGCAACAGAAATGACAATTGACAATTGAGAAAGCAGTAAAAATGAAGCTAGAGCTGAAATATGTCAGTGTAAGGACATTGTGTATAGTTTGCAAGTACACAATGTTTATTTGTTGTTTTTATCCAATTCCTGTCTTTCTGTTTTTTTTTTTTTTACCTCATAGTTTTGTTTGTGATGTCCAGTAAATAATTCCCGCTAACAACCTTTTTGTAATTGGATGTCCTTGTGCATTTGACTCTAAGGTCCTATTGATGGACAAAACTTTCAAAAGTCCACCGGTTGAGTCCTACACCATGGTTTCTACTATGCCCTACAGGCCAGCTCAGGTATTCCTGGGTTCCGATCCAAGTGTTGGATCCGAGTCACAGTGCTCACAGGAATTAAGATGTGGTATAAAATATAAGGTGTTGTCACAGTGGTGCTTAAAGTAAGAGGTAGTGTGGAAATGTGTTAGATTGGATTTTGGATTATATTTGGGTTGATGCTTAGTTTATGTAACTTGGGTGTTTGTTTTTTTACTACAAAGTGAATATATTGCTGGTGGTTGGGTTGCAAGATGCCTTTAAGATCCTTGCTCAGTTCCACTCATTTTTTGCATGCAAAATCCCTGCTCTTTATCCTACCCCCACATCCTCTAACACACACACACACACACACACACACACCTCATGGTTTATCCCCAACGGATCTCAATCTTTGTCCAAGGAGAATGGGACTTCCCAGAAGGTGAGAGACCCCCAAACCGTCCAACCTTCTGCAAGAACTGGGAACAACCACCAGAACAGCTTGTCTTCACGGCAAAAAGACAAGGTTCTCCCTCTTTCCCCCGGGTTCTCCTTGAGATGCACTTTTGTGTATTTCTATTTAAGCAATTCCCCACCCTGACCCCCTCCACTCTCCTTCTCAGTGGACGTCCTGTGTCTAACGTTTGTGTACATTTCTTCTTCTTAGCGTGGAGGAACCTTCACTGGCTCCACTGACTCTCTGACCAAGGTTCCTGTTGTCTACCTTCATGATATTTCTCACACTAAGGTGACTCATTTTTCAATAGTTAACAGAGCAGTTAGAAAGGCTTCCCCAGACACTTAAGTAAATTAAGGTAGCAAAGTGATTTCTGTGGTAAAGATGGTAATGTCTCTGAGAAGAAGAATGCATATTCAAGGACATTCGTTTTTGATAACGGAAATCTTGGTAGCCATCTTGAAATCTTTGACTGTATAAATGAAGAATCTGCTTGTTTCCAAGATGGTAAAGTCTGAGAAAAGAAGAATGTACATTCAAGGACATTAGTTTAAAAAAACAACAAAAAAACAGAAATCTTGGTGGTTATCCCAAGATCTTTGTTGCACTGTATTAATCAGAGTTGCTGTCTGCTAAGTTTCATTCTTACATTAGGGATATCCCCTACTAAGTCATGATGATGAGGTCCATTACACTGGTGATTCTTTCTACCAAAGGACAAACTTCCGGATCCCAGACCGCCGGTGGTAATCAAACCATCTGAGCCCTCAGTCTTTGCTGATGCCATTGAAGGCTCTCAGCACTACACTGCAGGTCACCTCATCTCCTCCATTACCAGTGTAGGGTCATGTCACAAGGACTCCTCTGCTCCCCTGTCCACTAGACAGGGCTCAGCATCCGGGCAGCCAAGGCATCGCAAGACGCAAGTGTCCCAGACAATCGAACAGGTAACTATCGAGTAGATGGCGACAAGTTGGCACACTTTGTTATCGCCTTTGCTTGTATGTGTGCGTCTACATAAGAATGAGCGTCAGTCTGTTAGATCTGAATTTTGATCGGAGTCGTTCTTAAGACTTCATTAGCCAAACCCTGTGTAGTTTCCCAGCTATGTGAAGTATCCACGTGGACATTATTGTATGGACCTCCCTTTCCTAACCAGGTAAGCAAGGAGTCTACTACAGAGGTCCATAAAGTGGATGGCCAACAGCAGAAAATCACCCCCTTCCTCTTCCCCATGACCCCATTGAGGGGCCAGAGTGATAGTCCCTCAAAGACAGGGGTAGGAACCCTGTGTTATGAGAATGTGTTTGTGCGTGCGTGTGCTTGCACTGTAAGGGTGTTGTAGGTTGACAATAGCAGATGGCTTTAAGCGGCTCTGTTGCCTTCTCTTCCTCACTTGGTTGTGGTGATACGTGGGAGTCTGCACTTTTCTCAGACTGAGGCGTAAGAAGCAGATGGGGTGGAAACAATTGGCTGGCACTTTTTCTAAGAAGCATTTCCCTGTCTCTTTTGGCGCTGCCAAAGGCGTGGATAAGTAGAATAGGAACTGGGTGTCTGACTCTTCTCTCTGTATATGGCTACCTTGTGGTAAATACCATGCACACTGGTCTTCTCTGTCCACTTTGAAAGGGATCCATAGGATCAATATTTCACTTTTTTTTACTCTGCTGGGTCTGTGTGATAGTGTGGCCCAGGCTTTCTTAGTAAGTACACATCTTAGTAAGTACACATCTTAGTAAGTACACACACAGTGGTGCTTGGTGGGATACCTCACTTCACTCTATGGCCAATCACAACATGAGAGTACTCTCATACACACGCATAGTAAAGCACAAGTCCACATATTTATCTTCTGGTAGTCGCACTCTGCTATTGTTTCTTTCTCTCTCTCTGATACTCTGTCTCTCTGTCTCCTTCTTGCTCTTCCGTGAGTATAAACATGCGTCCGTGTCTCTGCACAGATAGAGAAGGTGTCCACAGTGGAAACCCCTAAAGCAGATGCCAGGGACATGCTGAAGGAGATGTTCCCCAATGATGTCAACACCCCAACTGGCATTAGGTAAGACCCTAATCTCTCACCATTCACAAGGTGTGTACTGCCCTGTGATATACTTTACTGCAGATAAGTGTTTAAATGTCATTACCTTACCCATCAGAATTGAATTACAAATGACTTAAGGCTTTTACACAAATAAAGACTACAGGCAAATGTTATATGTAAGATGTTGTTTTTTGTTGTTGTTCTGTGGTAGTTTTCAGTTGTCTCATTGGTTTTCTTGCTCATTTTTTCTTATCCAGCGCCACTTGCAGACGACCAATCCGTGGGGCCGCCGCACGGGCAGGAATATCGACCGACTCCTGGCTGGATGACTCGCGTCTTCGGCTGACAGAAACCAACTACTCCTCCTCCTCCTCTTCGTACGTGGAGTCCCGGCCGTCCACACGCCTCCTCTCGTCTCCACTGCCTGCGTCCACCTATTCCTCGGCCAGTACCCTGCGGCAGGCGCCCGCCTCCGTCCTCACCGCCAGGGCGCCCATCAGTGGTGTGCCAGCGCGTCGTCGCCGCTGGCTGCCCGTCTGGGCGCAGGTTCTGGTGTTTGGCGTGCTGGCTGGCTTCCTCTTCCTCGTCTACCAGGCCATGGAGACCAACGAGAGCAACCCGTTTGGCTTCCTCGCGCAGCAGGCCGAAGAAGCGCCTGCAGGGCAGACCAGCAAGTGAAGCCGTCGTCACGCACGCGCGCACACACACACACACAAACGAACACACACACAAACGAACACACACACACACACTCAGCCCGCCACAACCGCCTCCAAAATCCACCTGATGCACCCCAAACACAACTCCATTCCCACCCCATCCCAATCCCCACCCATTTCTCGTCCCACCGATCTTCATCTCAACTGTCCATCCTTCTTTCCTCATTCTTGACAGTGTCATTTCCTTCCACTCCTCCCCTCCGCATCCATCCAAACAAATGTCTTAGCCATCATTGGAAGATGCTGTTCTTCCCCAACTTGTCCTCAAAAAGTTTTTGTTTGTTTGTTGCCCCCCCACCCCCAACATCTCCCACTGGACTGAGACAGACTGAATCCTGACCCTCCAGCTCCCTCCCCTCTCCCTTCAGCTCCTGCTAGATCACAGATCTGACATGTACGCACACCTTAACTCGCACGTTTGTGTGTGTGTATATGTGGGAGTGTGCTTGAGTGCATATGACCAAGGGAGAGGGGGGGAGGAACAAATGCATTTCTCACCATCAGGGTCTCTATATTGGATCCTACTGTCTTTGGTGCTTCCCCCGTGAGACAAAGCTGTCAGTTACCATGTTCAGGACAAATTCAGCAAAAGCTGAAGGAATTGCAATTCGCTCTGTTTGTCTCTTGCCAGCACAGATAGTCTGCTGCATCTGTCGGACACTCCTTGATTATAATTCACTTGCGATACTTACAAAGGCCCAATTAAGTTTTTTCTGAAGGCCATGTATTTAAATAATATAAATATATACATTGTTGAAATAATAAAGTCTGTGTTTTCAGTAAAGTGTTTGTCATGTAACCAGGAAGGATCAGTTATTCATGTCTTCTGGCCCCACGAGTTGCCTCTTGATCACCTCATCATGTGAACACACAAAAAAAATTCAAACTGCACCAAGATTTCCGAAAGATAAACGCAGAGTTGATAATTGACTGACCTTTATACTGTATTTTCTGTTTAGTTTTTTTTTTTTTCCCCTGAAATTATTTTTATTTCTATTGATTGAGTCTTGTCAGAGTACTCTTGATATTAAACCAGGTGTACTCTCCACAAGTGTATTGGGTAACAATTATTTTGTAATGCTTTGGGGTTTGCTTTGTTTGTTTTGATATGTCAGCAGATTGCAATTTATGAATTTCTGCAATATTTTTATACAATGTTCAATTACAAATGCCAAGTTTTATTATGATTAATGGCTAACCACAGAATTGATGGATTTAGCTGCAACTGAAGCAGGGTCGTGGACCTCACTCATTGCCAGAAAAACATGAAAAAGCAAAAGTAAGCCATTGAATCATCTGACAAAATGTCAATTCAAACGTATTTATTTGGTGGTACACTAGCCCAAACCATGGGCAAGACGTGAGTGTGTGGTGGAATTTTTTTAAATGCTTGGTGGATTTTTTTTTTTTTCGTATTGTAGTCTGTCCTGTATAATTTGTAGAAATCATAATAAAATTGTTAATTTCATGATTTATACCCGTTCGCCTTGATTTTCCTTTTCACCGTTTGCTTCACAGATTGTTCATTATCATTCACAGCGATGTTCTTTCATATAGCTGGTTGCTTAGCTAGTGTATCTTCATTCACTAGTCATAGGACACGACCCCAAACGCTGAGATTTGAGTGAAAATTGAGTTGATTACATGTCTACGTAGAACAGCGGGAGGTCGATTCAATTGACTCCTATCCCAGAATAGTTGTCTGTAAATTGTAATCGTCTTAATACGTTCTTTGGCCAGGTACTTCGTGAACTTTCACTGAGGCGTAGTAATCCTCAGATAAACTGTGGCCCTTTAATTGGTGAAATTCCCAAGCGGCTGAACTGTTACAAACAATCTCGCAAAACTGCTGTCCAAAACGGCATATGGAGCTAAGTTGAGAAGTTGAGCTAAGTTTAGAGCTATGTTTGAACAATTTTGTGATGCGTGACCATAATATTATTGTGAAGTAGGCTAGTATAATGTGTAGGTCATTGGCAATTTAGCTAATTGACAGGGTTAAACAAGGACATCACACTTCCTGTAGGGTATAGTTTGCGCATTAAGACCCCAAAGTGGGTTGCATAGATAGACAACCTAATGTAAAACCCAAACTCCGTTATCTCCGTCTTCGCTTTAGACCCTGAGTTGGACGGGACTGGCTTTGTTTCCCCTACTTTTCACGTGACGTAGGGTAGTTAAGGACACATTAGCCAAAGAGAAGTCGCAACTCCTGATCCACTGTATACCAGCGAGGCACCGTGTGGCGACGACAGGATAATTACGGTAAAAAATATCTCTCATTTAACCTTACATTTTACGCGTAATGGTGGTGTGACCCTTTACGTGCAAATGTATCATGATACGATCTTGGTGTAGGACAGTCCCAAGTTACAAGCTGTTAGTGTTAATAGATAGCCTACAGGTGAAATGTGTTGCTTTTGTGCTACTCTGCACAGTATAGGCTAGACGGCAGATGGTTATGTATGTTTTTTGTCTATTTCGGTTAATAATCAGATGTGTCAAGCAACTTAGGTCGAATTAAATAGAAACAGATCAATAATCGTAGCTGTAGTTCAAAGGTTTGTTTTAGCCTGTCATTGTTTATCACTCTGATTACTGTAACATTTGTTCATGTTCCATATATTTTAATTTCCATTGCCTATATGGCATCACAATATCATCAATGGTTAATATATCTTCCTCTAGATCTCAGCTGCAAGTAAACATGTATCCACACACGCTGACGCAGTTGGACAGGTGGAATCCTTTCAGCGCTCCTTTTACCGACATGCATCAGAATGAGCAGCCGGCACCTGAAGAGGCGCAGCCGGCACCTGAAGAGGCGCATCCAAAGCGTAAACTCCCGTCGGTTGATGACGGTAACTATAGCCTAACACAGATATTACCCTAAGAAATCACCATGGCAGTATGCCCATAATCAGCGCAAAGTGGTATCCGATTTCTGGTAGTAACCCATTATGTTACCCATTCTGCTACCTATTCTGTTTATTCTGGCGTAATATTGTAGAATGTTAGTAGTTTTCAAAGTGTGTTTGGGGATAGGCCTATAGATTAAAATATCTACATGAAACTCAGACCAAGCGTAAAAGCAAGAACAAATGTTTTAATTTTAGCATGCTAAGTAGCATGTTCTTAAAGCTACCTGGCTGCCTGCCTCTGGATGTTCCGGAAGGGAATAGGGTCAAATCCTCACTGATTGGGCATCTCATAACATCATTAGTTTCATCTGGCATTAGAAAATATACACATGTAATCCAATTATTGAATGCATACCTCTTCCATTACTATTTATTTATCAGGCATTCAGAGTTAATTCATTGTTATTTTTTCATAAGCATTGACCTTTTTGACAACAAAACACAGCACTATTAACAGTTAAATACCAACATGTGTTGGTCTGTAGACTGCAGGTGTGCTAGGAAGAGGGCGTCTGTAAACTGTGCTGGCCTCATAGCTTGCCTTTCAGATGGAGAGTGTGGGGCGTTTGTACACTGGTCTGAGGAGGTGCAGTGGTTTGATGACCAGCACGAGGAAAAGGACGGCACAGTGTCCAATGGTGTCAAAGCTACATGGAACAACACCCGAATCCTCACCCGGGCGATGGTTGCCAACGGCAACGGCGTAAGCACATTCTGATCCTTGGCCTCATCTATCTGTCTGCTTGTCTGTCTGTTATCCTGTGGCATGCCAGATCAAGTCGGATCAAAGGTGTCTGTGCAGACTTTTATTTTGACAGAGGTGGCATGAACTGGGCAGTGGCACACACGCACGTGGCAGACTCACATGCGAGACAACTCCTAAACATGCCAGTCTAATCCCTGTCACTCTCTGTTATTCACCTGTCACCTCTCCCCTGTACCTCAGAATCTGGCATCTCTCCACATCTCTTCTCCTCTCTCTTCTCCCTTTGTCACAAGTTTTTTTTATTATTATTATTATTATTTATTCATTTATTTATTTTTGATCCTGTCTCTGCATATCCAATATGTGCAGCTATCTGCCAAGTTTGAGTCCATCCTGTTTTTTACAACAACAACAACTTGCATATATGTAGCTCTTTATCAAAACACCCAAAGTGCTTTACAGTGAAGGGGGGAACCTCACTAACCACCAATAATGATGCACGTCAGCCATTTTGTACCGCTCATATGCATTGCATATGACCAAGGGAGAGGGGGGGAGGAACAAATGCATTTCTCACCATCAGGGTCTCTTAATTGGATCCTACTGTCTTTGGTGCTTCCCCCGTGAGACAAAGCTTTCAGTTACCATGTTCAGGACAAATTCAGCAAAAGCTATCATAAAGAGGGGAAGAAGGATTTCTTTCTTTCGCATTCTGCCACTGTCTCTGTGTCTGTCTATCTCTCTGTCTGTGACTCTTCTCTGTTATCTTAAATGTGTGTGTGTGTGTGTGTGAGTGTGTGTCTGTGCATGTGGGTGTGTTTTGTTAGAACACCTACATTATATACCATGTAGGCCTACATTATAAACCATGTGCACTTTACAAATATACAAACAAATCCAGTCCTTTTCTGCATGGAAGTATTAATCATTGTATGTGTATGTGTGTGTGTGTGTGTGTGTGTGTGTGTGTGTGTGTGTGTGTATGTGTATGATGTACCTGAACAGATACATAAGGCGTTCGGACGGCAGAATATGGCGAAGGAGATGATGCCCAATGGGGTCCACATTCCAGCAAGCTTCAAGTACGTCAAGTAGTCAGAGTCACATAATCACCAGCCAATTGAATAGGCAGATAAGTAATGGGAAGGTCTGAAGTTGGTTATACTGGGGAGTGGAACAAAAACGTGTAGTTGTAACGTATGATTGACCGGAGAAGTTAGCTTCTGTTTGCTGTTGTCAACAGATTTGAAAATAATACTACTACTAATAAAGATAAAAAATATGAAATATTAAAAACAAAACATAACTAGATGTACCGCAGAGCGGTACAAAATATGACCGCCGCCCAGTCCAGCACATTTTTTCCACAAAAAGAAATCACGCTGAAAGGCCTATATGATTCTAACTGTCTAAATTGCATTATCCACACTCAATTCTCACTGGTATCTGCTAGACAACAAGTACCAAAACATGATTAGTTCATAGATTTCACATGTAAAATTCATTTTATACAACCCCACCTCCATCTTGCCTGTTCATAATTCTGAGAAATTCTTGATTGTTTGTGTTATGTTTATGTTATGTGTGTGGGTGTGTGTGTGTGTGAGTGTGTGTGTGCGTGCTTGTGTGTGTGCCTGCGTATGTGCCTGTGCATGCAAGCGTACATATGTCTACTGTGTGAGTATGTGTCATACGTATGATTACTGTGAATGTATGTGTGTGTGTGTGTATCTGTTGGTGCACATGTATGCACATGAAATGGGTTAACATGACCCCTGGAGGCAAACATACGGAAAAAAATGGTCATCCTAGGTCCTACAGTTCTCAAGATATTCACAGAGAACTGTGTCTGCCCTACCCTCCTTTCGGGGGGTCCAGTCCAGCGGGGGGGCTACAGATCAAAACGAAAAATGACGGTTCCATGCTATCCATGTGGGGGTACATGCCCACCAAGTTTTGTGTACCCCGGTCTTTCAGTGTCCCGGGAATCCTTGTTGGTGTACGTCATTAAATGTACACATAAATTATTTTATTGTAAGGCCCCCCATGAACGAAAGTACACAAAACTTGGCATGCATTCGGAGGGTGTCATAATGATCCTACACTTTTAATTTTGTGCAGTTTTGACCTTGTCAGCCAGAGATATTGTGATGAAAACACCTAATTTTTTGCTTTTTAATTTTTAACTAGGTGGCGCTATACATGAAATAAGTGGTAATGGGATGGGTTGACATGCCCCCTTAAGACCAACATACATAAAAAAGGTGGACCTCCTAGGCTCTACGGTTCTCGAGATATTCACAGAAAACTGTCTCCGGCCACCTACAGGCCAGTTAGTGTATAGTAACATAAATTAATTTATTGTGTGGCCCCCCATGAACGGAATTCCACAAATTTTGGCGTGCATACAGAGGGTGTCATAATGATCCTACACTTCCAATTTCGTGCAGTTTTGACTATGTTAGGTCACAGATACCTTCAATTACAACACCTCATTTTTACTTTTTTGTGTTTAACTAGGTGGCGCTATACATGAAATGAGTGGTTATGGAATGGGTTGACATGGCCCCTTGAGATCAACATACAAAAAAAAATGGTCCTCCTAAACCCTACGGTTTTCGAGATATTCACAGAAAACTGTGTCTGCCCTACCCTCCTTTCGGGGGGTCCAGATAAGCGGGGGGGCTACAGATCAAAACGAAAAACGATGGTTCCATGCTATCCATATGGGGTTACATGCCCACCAAGTTTCGTGTACCCCGGTCTTTCAAAAAAAAAAAGAAAAAAATAAATAAATAAAAAATCTGACTAAACCTATATGACCGCCGCTTCGCTGCGCGGCGGTCATAAATAACAAATATTTCTCATCTATTCTTAAATTCTTACCATCTATTGTTGCAAGCCCAATCCTAAACTGGAACATATGTACACGCACTAATATATTTTTTTGACATATACTAATATATCAAAATATGTCTTACATATTAGTGAATCAACCTTTCCAAAGGTACAGGGGGATATTCTAAGTACGTGGTTTAGTGACAAACCTGGGTAAGTTAACTCAGAGTAAGGGGTAAACCTCCTAATAGAAGAGCTGTATGGCTTCATTCTCCTTACAAAACAATGGCATAGAGCTCTTGTTGTAGGAGGTTTACCACTTACTCTTACTACTTGTCACTAAACCACGTACTTAGAATACCCCCCCCCCCCCCCCAGGTGCACAGTAGCTGTAACAGATCGAAGCGCGTCTCTGTAGTGAGGTAACTGATGGCTTTTCTGTGTCTGTAGACACTGGATCCCACTGTGGGCAAAGGTAGCTGCGTTCCTGTTCTTTGGCGTGCTGACCGGCTGCCTGCTCTACATCTTCCAGCCAGACGACTTCGTACCTCCGCCGCTTCAGGAAGAGGAGACAGAAGAGCTTGAGGACACCATCATGTTCACGTGGGAGTGGATTTCCATCATGGTGGCGGAAACTGTCGCCGAATTTGTCTTCATAACAAAATCGTTGTTCTCATTTTTTTAGTCTGGCCATGATTATATGATCGTATAAAGTGTTGATTGTACAGTGATCCGAAGTGGTGAAGACCCAGGAAATGGTCTCACTTTTACAATTGTGAATGCACAGGTGATGGTTTGCTGAATTTGACTTTTCAGGGTGTAATGGAGACGTTGTTTCTGAATGGTGGCAAAGTTTTTTGTAGAACTTTTGCAAAACAGACTTTTTCTGCAGATTTGATTTTTCTCTTTCACATTGTGTCTGGCTATGCACATACGTACACACACACACACACACACACACATACTCACATACACACACACACACACACATACACATGCATGTATATACACACACACACACACACACACACACACACACACACAGAAACCCCTTCATAACCCTTTCTCACACCCCAATTTTTAGGCTTTCTATTTGACCCATAAGCAACACCCGCTGCCTCTCTTCGAAACAAATGTATTTTTTATTTTTAGGCAAAAGATTTCATGTATGTGTCTGTTGGTCGTTTGGCCTGTTGTTTAACATGTTATTATGTTGTTTACACCCATGCAGTTAACCTGACTGATGCTCACACACACATTATTATCTATCAATATATCAATCTATATCTCTATCTATCTATCAATCGATCTATTTATCTATCTATCTATCTATCTATCTAGCTGTCTGTTAATCTATCTATCTATCTATCTATCTGTTTATCTGTCTCTTTCTATCTGTCTGTCTGTCTGTCAGTCTATCTATTTCTGTCTCTATCTGTCTCTCTGTCTGTCTGTCTGTCTGTCTATCTATCTATCTGACTCATCATAGCAATTTCACCATGACACCTTTGGGAAACATACACCAGATCTGCTGTTCTCTTCTTCATCTCTCTATCTTCTCCTGTCTGCCTTGCTCTCCACGCCGGACTAGAATACATAGAGTACGACGCCTGACCCATGCAGTCCATCACCATGACATACGTACCATGGGTTACTTGTAATTTCTCTTTTTTTACAGAGGTGAACTTCTTCTAAGCTGGGCAAGTCTCTTGTAGCCTGTGTGTATCATTTTGTGTGTGTGATGGTAATCATATTTATATTTTCAATAAAAATGTGTTTGTTATGTTAACAACAGATGTGAGTGCAGTTGCTTCTATGACTATACCTTGGCATGTGTAACATGTATTCAGTTGTCCCTAATTGTATGCCAGAACAATGGGCAGCAAGTCAATATTTACATCTGATATTATGATGGACTGATATACCTCAATGAACATATAGCAGATTTGTGATGGGTGGTGGAGGGTACTGTGTCTGTGCGATATTGAATGAATTGAATCAAAATAAGTCTTAATTGTGTTTTAATTATTCCAGTGACATCAGTCAGGTTCTGAGATGGTCCTTTACTGTAAAATAGATTTGACAGTGGATAACGTTTTTTTTTTAAGCTTTATGCTTTCAGTGCAGCACACGTCATCATTTATCAACAGTAACAGTAATGTAAATGTCAAATGTTTTTAATTAGTGCTTAATCTGCTGGCATAAAACTATGTGTTGCTTTGGCACGCATTGCCATGTTCATTTGGATCTATGTTTGGGCCACCAATTTCAGTCAATCATCTTCAATCCAGCATTTACGCACAGCGTTACGCAGAAATCTTGAGGAACATAGGGGGGAAGTATATAGCTGGGCGTTCTCTAGCGGCCGACTCACCTGACTCACAGCCGAGAATAGCCTGTCTGCCAGGCGTAATCTCTTTACTCATCCCTCTGTTATGGATCAACCGCACCCTGCCATTGAACCGTCTTGTAGTAGCTATTAAGTCTGATGTACTTTGTGATAGTCCATAGCCTAATGAAACGTGAAGTGCCTTTCCTGAAGGATAGTTAGGCAGTTTCTCTGTGGCCTAATGCAATAATCCTAGACTGGGATATTGTCTTACAAGTTCAAAGATACCCTTCATTATTTTATTGACACCGCAATTATTAGCCTGTAGTTTGTGTTTAAACGCATTCGGATGGGGGACAAAACAGGGGACAAAACATATATCTATAAATATTCTATGAATTCTATTAGTCTCCAACTAATTTTTAAAGAACATACTCTTACATACGGGTTGTTTCGTCCACGAGTTGAAAAGGATGCACCTTGTCTCCCTACTTTGTCGAGAGTGACGTAGATAACGGGAGGACAGATTGCTTTAGCAGAAGGTCAGTTGACGCCTGGGAGCTGCTGCACCAAGGAGGCGTCGTTTCGCGACCACAGTGAAGTCAGGGTAATGCAAAACTGCCAATTTGTTTACAATTATATTTACAAAAGCTTATATCAAGGTTGTAATCGATTAGTTCCTGGACTAGGCTTCTTTGTGTATTAGTTGTTGAGATCTTTGAGATTGTGTCTCCCATGAAATGCCTTACATGGGTTGTAGGCTATTTAGCTAATTAATCTGATTGCCCTAGCCCTAAGATAGCCCGGCTGGTTGTTTCCCAGAGGGCAATGAATTAATGTTGTTTCCCAGAGGGCCAACTTTATAATAGCTTTCTTTTAAATTCCCATAGCCCTCCGCTCCAGAAGATGTATCCGTACACGCTGACGCAGTTGACCCGGGCGAACCCCTTCTGCACCCCGTTCATGGTCTTGCATGAAGTCGCGGAGCCTGGACACGACGCACCTGTTGAGCCACACCTGAAACGGAGATTCGCAGCGGCCTCGATTGACGGTACCGAGATATGGGGAGAATAAATATCAATAGCCAACTGTTTGAAATTTACGGGTTCACAAATTATGTAAAAAGAAAAACCTTTGCGTCAACATTCATTAAGTTAATGTAAAAAATCAAACATCATAATAATAATCTTCACTAAATGAATGCTCACATTTATAGTTGAATTGCACAAATGTTTTAATTTTGGCCTGCTAAAGAGGACTATCCAGGATTAATAAAGGCTATCTGGCTGCAGCCTGTTAAAACTGCGGCTCACTTAGACTTTACAGACTAGAACATGAAGGACGAACTGTGCCTGACTGTGCTATGAAGGACACGGATAATTTAATGTCCCTGCATAATTAAATATATTTATTTGCAAGAATAGATGGAAACAAACGTTTCACAGCTCTCTGTCATAGGTTGTCATCAGCTCCTGAACTTGACCGTGACACCTTGGCCTTAAGCTCCTCACCGGCGTGCCTCGCACGAACTGGAAGTATGGCTTCTACAGACTTAGCTCCTTACCGGTGTAGCCATTAGTTTTTTCTTTACATGTGGATAAAACTCACGGTTGCACGTGTCTAAATTGTATAAAGAAATCTAGTAAAAAAAAAAACTCCATTACTGTCCTCTTCCAAAGCTTGCAGGGTACACCTCTGAGAATGAATTTTAGCCTACTGAGTGGCCTGGCTATGTTAGGCTAATAATATTGAATGCATTAGCTGACGAGGTCGTTCTTGTGTGACCATGTCACTCTGGGCTGAAGTTTTTAATTTTCTTTTTCTATATTTCAAACGTCACTATTATTTTTCCACAACTCTGTGTGGTCTGTGTATTTAAAATTAAGACTTCTAGACTTCTTCTCTCTAAATGAGTACCATAACTTCTAAAAGGCATATTATCTCTTGCATTATGCATATAATAACACCCTGCCATGTCAATTTCATGATATAGGATATACTGTAGTTATATAGGATGAAGTTATAATGTCATGTTTTATGTACAGTGGAGAATAAAATAATTGATGTACAGTGGAGAATAAATAACTCTTTTATTGTAAAGGAATAGTCATAAAAGTCGTGAAAAAAACAGTAGATAACTGTTTTCCTTGCTTGACCTTCTTTGCATGTGTCCCCTACAGACGCAGAAGTGAGCTGTGAGTATGGCTCCAATAAGTACTACGCTATCTGTGGCTTCGGGGGCATCCTGAGCTGTGGCCTCACGCACACAGCTGTTGTGCCCCTCGACCTCGTCAAATGCCGCATTCAGGTTTGTGCTGCCTCGACGACGCTTCAACGTCCAATCAATATTTCAAAATACATTTACTTTGATGAGACATGAATAGACACACGGACACTGTACGAGTTAAAATACAAGATCAATCACCCCAACAGAGGTGTAGTTTAATCATTCAAAAATATTAAGACAGTCCATGACATTCTCTACAGTGGGGAACATAACCCACATCACCCATAAGAATGCTTGAGTTAGAGTGCTGAAAATAAGCATGTTTAGCTTGGTTGCTGCCTGTGGTCCTATGGTGCCTATAGCAGAGATTGTGTATGGGCCCTGTGGATAAGGCGTAGTTTGAGTTAAACTACTAGAGAAAGGGAGGAGAATGGCGAGGATGCTTTGTAATACCAGTGTGTGACTGGTAATGAGGGTTTAAATCCCTCAGAAAACGGAAATGAGGTGAGTGATAGCTGTCAATTAGCCCTATGGGTTCCTCTTGAACTTTGGAAAACGTCATTGAATGATCGTGGTGGTGTTTGCCTTGCAGGTGGACCCAGACAAGTACAAGTCCATCTTCAATGGCTTCTCCGTGACCCTGCGGGAGGATGGCTTCCGGGGCCTGGGGAGGGGCTGGGCCCCCACCTTCATCGGCTACTCCATGCAGGGCCTGTGCAAATTTGGCTTCTACGAGCTGTTCAAGTCATTCTACAGTGACATGCTGGGCGAGGTGGGTTGGGAGTGGGACGGTAGGGTTGTCAGTCAGTCATTTACATGTGTGTAGGTAGGAAAGAACAAATTATGACTAGTACTTTAAGCGCTTTTGGCACTGAAGTATTCAATGTCCTGCTATAGTCTTACTGCATTTACTGTAATGCTAATTCTTCAGTGGTAATAGAGTCATTGGGAGAGTGGATACACAAGCAAAGGATAAAACATTTCATAACATTGTTAACAATTAAGTTACATTCATTTTTGTATTGCACAGCATAGGTATTTGGTGTCTGTAGATTTTTAGAGGTGTTTAGACAGAATTGTGTCGGTTAAAGATTAGTTTTCTTTGAGTGTGATCTTAAAGCAGCACTAAAGACATTTTTTGAGTTCAAAATTGACCTATACCACACCTGGCCCTGTATGAAATACAATGCAAGCAAATGGAGGAGTGGTGCATGGGTGTGTTCAATACCACTCAGATCCTACAGATTTGCACACAGCTCCTTTAACTCACGTGTGACCTGAGCAGGAGAACACCTACCTGTGGAGAACCTCCCTGTACCTGATGTCGTCGGCCAGCGCCGAGTTCTTTGCCGACATCGCTCTGGCGCCCATGGAGGCGTGTAAGGTGCGCATCCAGACGCAGCCGGGCTACGCCAGCACGCTCCGCGAGTGCGTCCCCAAGATGCACGCTGAGGAGGGCATCAAGGCGTGAGTACAGAGGGGAAAGGGATGGACCGTACACATACACACACACACACACACACAGACACACACGCATACTGACACACACGCATACACACATTTACGTGGTGTATTATTAATATATTCATGAATATATTCATATTTACCATTTAGACATATGTACACCTGAGAATACATGCTTGTATGCACACTCACACACTGAAGGACCATATTGTATGTTTCTTTTAATTAGTTTGCTGTGTTTTTGAGACACTTGTTCCTTTTTCACTTACTTTTTCCTTAGCCTTGATAGCCTGCAGTCATCGCCTTTTAAAGATGATTTGCCTAACAGTGTATCTCCCCCCTCTCCCTGCCATCCTCTGAGCCCTGTGTAGGTTCTATAAGGGTGTGTACCCACTCTGGCTGCGGCAGATCCCCTACACCATGATGAAGTTCGCCTGCTTCGAGCGCACCGTCGAGACGCTCTACAAGTACGTGGTGCCCAAGCCCCGCAGCGAGTGCACCAAGGCCGAGCAGCTGGTGGTCACCTTTGTGGCCGGATACATCGGTGAGTGACGCGAAGCGACACAGAGACACAGAGAAAGAGACACACACACACACACACACACACACACACACACACACACACACACATACAGACATACAAATGACTGTCCACAGTAACTAAAACAGATACAAATGTGTACAATGGTAAAAGATAGAGGGTGGAAGAGATATGTCAGTTTGCATTGTTTACATAGTTTACATATGTTGGGCATCGGAGCCATTATACGAGGGTATGTCTCCCACCCACTTTTTATAACTGTTAGTTTGGAACCCCCCCCCCCCTACACACACACACACACACACACACACACACACATGAGTGGTCAAATTCTAGCTACTGAGGTAGCTGTTGGAATATTACACACAGCTCGAAACACTTGCAAAAGCCTTTTCGCTTTGATTACAGTGGTGCTATGCGCTAGGTAACGTTAAATTTCGTAACCATTTAAACCACGTAAAGTTTTGCTTTGGACAAAGGCGTCTGCCAAATCCATAACCATAACTATAACCATAACCATAAATAATGTGTTTAAGTCAATTATATATAACATTAGTGAACAGTTTTTGTGAGTGCTATTTTGTTAATTTTGGGAAACTGCGAAGGCTGCTGAAGTGCCACAAGGGCGCAGCAAATGAACTTTAGAACTAAGCTCACAATATTCAGATGGGCCCACCGGAAATCCTCCTGAAGCTCCCGATTAGCCACTCCGGGCCTGCATTCAAAACATTAAAGAAATTAATTGAACAGATATTGCAACTGCATGCAAGGCTAACTAGGCCTATATCATGAGGTTATTAAAGCTGGTTCCGAATTAGTCATTGAATCAATAGTTTTACTTTGTTAGATAGAAGTAGCCTATCTAACAACCTGTTAAAATGTACCAGAATTCAGGAAATTCAGGAAATTGCATCTAGTTGCATCTAGTTACCCCCCCCCCCCCACCCCCCCTATCAAGTGTCCCACCCACTTTCAAAAAGCCTGTGCATAAGTTGTGCATTAGTCCGTGCATAAAACGCCCGTGCAAAAGTTGTACATTAGCATTATGGGGATGATATATTATCCATGTAGTCCATTCATTTGTTGATATGTTTTGTTAATTCGCACACTCACACACACACTCACTCATCTCTCCCTCCATCCATCCACATCCAATACAACCTTACTAAATTAAGTTCCCAAAACATGATTTAAATTGAAATACAATAGCATTATAGCATATGCTCTGAGCTTTGAATGGTTTTCAAGTTACAGATAGTCATAATAGGGTCATTACACTTGTGATCCATCTGTTATTATTCTGACACATGATTGTGTGTGTGTGTGTGTGTGTGTGTTTCTCTCTCTGCAGCTGGTGTATTCTGTGCAGTTGTCTCTCACCCAGCTGACTCTGTGGTGTCTGTGCTTAACAAGGACAGTGGGAGCACTGCTATCCAGGTAGTGAAACGCCTTGGGCCCAAAGGTGAGATATATACTTACAGCACACACACACACACACACACACACACACACACACACACAGATAGAGCCAGATAGATATGAGCCACAAACAGGACCACAAACATGCGGTCAAAAGGACACACACAACATAGAGAAATACTTACTAACACTAGATGGTGCTATTGAGTAAACTAAACACATCATCCAAGTTCTTCCCACAATGATGATTACATTTCAGAAGTTATGTCATATATGTAAAAAGTGCCTTCACACAACTTATTCGTAGAGATATGTTTTTTTGTGTGTGTTTTTGCATGTGTGTGTGTGTGTGTGCGTGTGTGTGAACCTTGGTGCAGGTGTGTGGAAGGGCTTGTTTGCTCGCATCATCATGATTGGCACCCTGACTGCTCTGCAGTGGTTCATCTACGACTCAGTGAAGGTCTACTTCCGCTTGCCCCGCCCTCCTCCTCCAGAGATGCCCGAGTCGCTCAAGCAGAAGTTGGGATTGGCTAGCCACTAATACCCTCCCCATTTACCCAGAATGCAACATTGGCCTCTTCATGCTCCCATCCACTCCCATCTACAGTGCACAGCTCTGTTTTTGTAAACATTCATCAGCTGTATTAGAGTTAGTCACTTGACAGTTCTGCCCATGCATCTGAAGAGGAGAATACCATAACAATGAGAAAATAAATCTTAAAAAAAAAACACATTTTGTTCTTGTAATGGTTTTAATATGAATGGATGAATAACAAAAAAGCTCTAGCATTTTGTAGCACAATGCTATGTGTAATTACTGTAACACGACCTGGATATTAGCATAAAGTATCAGACCTATACTCTAGATATTACAATTATCCTTTAATCTTGCATTTTCAGTCTTGGTGGAGGTGTTTCAGGACTGAGTTGTGTAGAGATAGTAAGAATAATGATAGTACTGCACTACTTTCCCAAAGTGTCATCACAAAGACTTGTGATTCAAAGAAACTACTCATTTGGATGGTTTAAACATTTATTTTTCAAGCCGGGGGAGCTCTTCTTGTCTTGATCTCAGACAAGGTACTACTGTTACATGTCCTTTTCTACCAACAGAGGGAGCACTATCCCTAAAGTTCAACAACTAAAAGGTCTTCAGGAGTGTGATGTATACCAAACAACTGTTGAAGAGATTCAAGCCAATGTATTTTCACTGTTAGATACTACAAGGGACCGATATGCCATATTTTAAAGGTCTACCTCTGGTGGCTCAGCTGAAGCTGCTTAACATGGAGGGTATCTTTGAGAAAATGCCTATACTCTATCTAAGTGTTGCACAGTACAGTGAAGCTTTTCAGTCTATCAGAAGATCTGCTTGTGGCTTTCGTTGACTGAAACACAGATGTAACATTTAGTTTTGTAGAACTGAAAACAGAACTGAAGCGTGGACCGAAAGCAAAACACTTCTGGACAAATTACGTTCATTAACAGATATGTCATCTCTTGTGTGTTCTCATAAAACACAAGATCACAAAACGGATTTCAATTAAGGATATAATAGATGCGGTGAAACAAAGCAATATTTGCAACATAAATGACTCACATTGATTTTATAATTATTGAGTTTATTATTAATCAACACTGACATCCATATTTGTCTTTGATAAGACATCATTCACCATAGAAACATATCTTCTCTGCAGGCTTGTCTACATCAGAGCAGGAACATTAAAAGTGACTGAGGGTGTTCTGTATGGGAGAGAGGAGTGTGTTAAAGGCCTGCTCTGGGCACGAGCATGTGCACAGCACTCCCCAAAGCAACCTGAGTGCTTTATCTGCCCGTGCTTCCTGTCATCAGCCCACAGTAGTGCCACACAGATAGTGTATCTGTGTGACCTCATTTAAATGAAGGTTGTTTTCATTTAGCAAAAATCCATAATATCCTGGGGTATTGGTATCAGTGAGTGTGTGTGTGAGTGTGTGTTCATAATGCTCTAATAGGACAGAGGAGCACACATGCGTCTGTATACGGTTCAAAATCACCAGGCTCTGTTTTTCATGAGCCGTTCTGTGCCACTGTTGTTGCCATTAGAATCCATTTGCTTCCTATTGTTGTGACTCTGTCTCCGGATTGCTGGGGACATAATGGAAATGTATTCTGGGAAATGGACTCCCAGAGTTGGCACATCTGGATTCTGAATGTTGCTATGATAGCAAGGGGCAAAGGGTCATGGGATATGTAGTCATGTCTGTTCATGTCTGTCCCTCCCCCCTCTGCTCATATCCACAAGCTCTGGTCTGCCTTAAAATGCTGGCCTGTTGAATTATGCAGCTCAAGCTATCACACATTCTGATCAATTTTACACCATCCATTGATATTCTGTGTTATGCTTTCATTGTGACACCCATTGTAACATTAATTCACAGAACATATTGTCACTTCCCCCCCAGTATACATCTTCAGCAATGTAGTATTTGAAGTTAGAAAATAAGAAAAGTTTTTTATTGAGACAGTAAGAAAGCATGATGAGGCTTAATTCAATTATTGAGGATGTACAGTATTTAGCTCGATGGTGTTTTAAAACCCCACCATCGACTTCAAGGCAGCGTTGCGACAGCCGACTTCAAGGCCTAGCCCTAGCCCTAACCGACGCCTAACCCTAGTGCCTTCCATGCAGCGTTGCCTGGAAGATGTTGAAGGCTTAAAACACCATCACGCATGTTTTTATGTCTGCAAGTATGTCAGCATGCGGCCTACTGTGTGTGTCTATGTATTTATGCATGTAAACCCATGGAGTGTGTGTGAGTACACGTACGTGCATATCCACTCACAAACAATTCCAGTAACTAGAGTGACCATCACTGAAATTGGGTAGCTGGAAAAGTGTAGCTATGGACCACGTGGGGGACTAGTCCTGATGCTATTTTTAGCTTGTCTCATTAGCTCTCACTTACTGTGGACATCTGAACATCTGTTTTTCTTTTCAAGTTGACACCACAGTGTTCTGCTACCATGTGTTTTGAAGAATGCAACCCCAAACGTGATTACTTTTTGTTCACTTTGTCGTGTAAGCTCAGGGGCCCTAACACCATTGTCACATGAGTGGCTTGTACAGCCCTGCATGACGTTGTCTTTGTTATGATTAAGCCTATAGCCTCGTTAAGCCACTATGTTGAGCTTCACAGCTCAATTTCTGCTGGTTTTGCACAGTCACACCTGAAATGCAGTGAATGTGAGTCTGGTCATACCAGAATTAGATGAAACCAGAATAGAGATGTGTGTGTGTGTGTGTGTGAGAGAGAGAGAGAGGAGAGAGAGTGTGTGTGTGTGTGTGTGTGTGTGTGTGTCTGTCTGTGTGTGTGTGTGTGTGTGTGTGTGTGTGTGTGTGTGTGTGTAAGTGCATGAAAGGGAGTACAAAACCATGAGTAGCCTGCATGACTTACAATGAAATGTGAGACCGAGGGCAAAGTTCCACTTGCTATGAGAAACAGACATGTGGTTGACCTCCATCGTCTTTGCAGCCTGGCTGTGTGGAATGCCATTTCATTCATGCCAGCCAGGAGTGGACAGACACATGCGTGGATGACATGGGTCAATTGCCCTCAGATCTTGCAGAGTTGAGCACCCCCCCCCCGCCACACACACACACACACACACACACTCTTCTTCTGCCACCATCACAAGAGGCTTACCAGCCTTCATCGGAAAGAACACAATGTCAGCGAGATAATCATGAGGGTACATGTTTTTAAAGAGGTTTCTCAGAAAGGCCTTCTAAATCAATGATGGTTCTTTTTTATGTTGTTGCTGGTTTCTTTCTTCCCCATCGTTTAGTTCTCTTCCCCTCATCTCCTTTGAGTAATCAGTAAGCACCTAATCAGTTAAGGGAAGTTAATGAGTTAGAACCACCACCAAGGGCAGACTGGCTGCGTGACTTTCATCATATGACTCCACTCATCATTTTAATCTTCACGTCATGCTCTTTATTAGCCATCTTGTTAGACCTAGGATGCATATATATATATATGAAGAGTTCACATGCAAAATCCTCTAAGTCCGTCTCACCACTTTTCTTTTAAATGAACATTTTTTATTCATTCATTTTTATTCATTTTATCTCCTATTGGTTTTTGCTTATAACTCGATATTTTAGACCAAGAAGCGAGTGGTGTTTAGCTTTGAAAATAAATTATTTGATTAACGTATACTATATGTATAGCATTCACTCACCATCGTTATCTCATTTTTGACGGAGGTGGTGTTTAGAGGCTTTTGCATCTGAAGTTTTCATTTTCATTTATCATTGGCTGCTTATTAGCACAACTTGTTTGCTGTTCACTTCTCGGGCAAACATGTGAACTATACTGTATGTAAGTGGGAGAGTCTGTCCCTTATAGCTCCATACTCCAGCTGTAACATCCATATTAGTTTATTCAGATGTTGCGTATCTTCAGGTTTTATACTTTATCTGAATGTACACTGTCAAAAAGGATTAGGGAATTCAATGCAATCCTGTGAAGCAGTGCGTAGTTTATGTGAAAATGTAGTGTTGTGTAGTATGTAATAAACTTTTAAACATTTTACAAGTTTATGTAAAAGTTTTTGTGCTTCACAACATGTGATCTGGCCCAGTACAAGTTTATTTGCACAAGGACTACACTGCACATTCACATTCTATAGGTTCTGTGTTCAGCATGAGACAGGAGTTACCTGGGTGGCATATATGGCTCTCTTCATGATGGAGAAGTTGTCTCTCTCCAGGATATTGTCCATGTCAGGGATCTCTCCCCTGGCAGGGAGGTGATGGGGAGGTAATCAGAGAAAGTGTGTGAATGTGTGTGTGTGTGTGTGTGTGTGTGTGTGTGTGTTTGTGTGTGTGTGTGTGTGTGTTCGTTCATACATACCACACACACACACACACACACGCTTTATCAAATTGTATTCAACTGACTTGTTTTCAACTGTTGATGTTTTTCATCCATAAGCAGCTTAGAATGAACATTTCCCTTTAGCAGTTTATCAGTATGTTTCATAGACATTTAGATCGTATATTTTATAGTATTATGTTTAAAACCAACCACACAAAGAAAATAAAACAAACCCATGACTTCTTTGCTCCGTGACATAAACTTTGCAAGTCATATAAACACATGAATTTACTTATTAGACAGGAGAGATAATGTATGACTTGAAATCGGTCATGTTCCATATGATGTGCTTTTTAAGTGGAGGAGGGGTGTTTGGGATTAGTGTCGATTTTGTCTTTTGCACGGGGTCACGCCAGCTGCCCTCTTCCCTAAAGAGAACAATGGGACAATGTGCTCCTCTAAAAGAGAGCCTGGGATTGGGCGAGCCTCAGTTGAGCCTCTCAGTGGAGTGCACCGATTGGTTGGGTGGCGTGGGGAGAGCTGGGAAGGTCAAAGAGTTCGGAGCACCAGAGGGAGAGATTGTATGTCGAGGTATCTCAAAGTACTCCTGAGTTTGGAGGGCATATTGGGGCGGTGGTAGTGTAGCGGTTAAGGAGCTGGGCTAGCGTGCAGTAGCCTGAAAGTTGTCGGTTCAATTTCCGGCTTTCACCGTTGTGCCCTTGAGCAAGGCACTTAACTCCAAGTTGCTCCAGGGACAATGGGATCCCTTGTAATATAGCTGACATATGTAAGTCACTTTGGTCAAGAAGTGTCTGCTAAATGTAATGTAATATTGGTGTTCATAACAGTGACATTGTGATTTCCCGTGAAGTCCAAGATCATGTTTCCTATTTAAAGGAATTGTCAGACAAAAGGAGTCAGACAAGACCACTGCAAATTTGGCAGACAGTAAATATTATACATTCCATTGATCCATAACATACCTCACATATCAGTATTGTTTTATTGACCGTTATCAACAACTCTGGTGTGATAATCAAGGCTGTTAGGTGGGATGATTGCCGGTTGATGGCCAAGTGCTACTCTACTGTAAAAAGGATTTGTGTCCTTGAGTCCTTTTAAATCGAATGGTAAACTCGAGCAACTGTTGTGGGATAAATAGGCTGTGATCCCTGACGTGGCTTGTATGCCCTATGGGTTTATTTGATGTGGCTGAGAATTGAGGTGTGTGTATGTGGGAGGGAGAGAGAAAGACAGAAGTGTGTGTGTGTGTGTGTGTGTGTGTGTGTGTGTGTGTAAGAGACTCATTAGTTGTGAGTGCCAGTGAGATCTCACACAGGCGGGCCTACCAATGTTATGAAAATGTAATCAGAGACCAATTGAGAGCTTTGTTCTTAATCTCTTAATCTGAGCACTCTCAGCAACTGGGATTACACCCTGACCGTTTGATAACGGTCGCTGTACAAAATAAACATAGGACAGATCTTTGTGGTATCACTTATTCTTTAGCATACCAAGCAATGTCAGAGAGGAATGGAGGTTCTTGGTGAGGGAGAATGTATAGTCAGTCATGTACAGTTGTCCTTGGCACACACATCTGTGTGTATAAATATGTCAGCAGTTGTCATGGTGTGCACTGTAGGCTCCTCGTGAATGATCGTGAATGATCAAAGGACATGACAGGATTGGGGTGGTGGGGGAGCTGAATGCGACAAGCATGTTGCATGTGCAGAGGGCTGCATGCATGTTACGTAACAACCACACCCCCTTACACAATCTGCTGCAGCCTCCTCTGCAGGCCTCCGCTTGCTCCTGATCCATACGGACAGACACACACACACACACACACACACACACACACACACACACACACACACACACACACACACACACACACACAAAGGGGTAAGGGAGGGAGAGAAGGAGAGAGAAAGAAAGTGAGAAAGGGAGAGAGAGGAGAAGAGAGAGGGAAGAAGGCGGAAGGAGGCAGAAAGATAGAGGAGAGGTGAGGAGAGGAGAGGTCCCTTTGTCCCACACAATGCCCTTGCCGGCTACTGCATGACTCAGATCCACTGTCCAGCCTTCTGCAGTCTGATTGGATGAGCTGATAGGTGGGACTTGGCTGTCATTGGCTCGCGAGCCCATGTGTGAAATTTACGGAGACATGGAGGCAGACTGTTCAAGTCTTTCACAGGAAGAAGAAAGACCGGGGGAGGAGGAAGAGAGGCCTGAGGAGGAGGGGCATGCTGTTCATGTAACATGCTGATTGGGTTACGCGGCACAAGGAGACTTGTTGCTATGGATACGTCAATTTCAAATCATAGTGTTACATTCAGAGGAGGAAACAGATGCTGCTTTCACACACAAATCACATTTATGTCCCAGTTTAAAAAGCAAAAAACAAAATTTACACTAACACACTATTTCACATAATGTCCAAGTTGCAGGTGTTAATTCATACATAATTGTATTTGACATACTGACGTAAACAGTGCAAGGAGACTTGTTGCTGTATCTTGTTGCTTTAAATGCAGTAATTTTCAAGTCATAGTATGAGGTTTAGAGGAGGAAACTTAGATGGCCTCTAGTTCCACAACAGAAACACACTGTTCCAAACAGCTTTGTTATTCCAACAATTCTATCCCACATTTGCTGCCTACGTGGGCCTGTAAATGGGGACCTTGAGGCAGCAATTTTCTCTGAAAATGACTGACATTGTAGGAAAACGGTGGATGGCTTCCAAAAATGTTGCAAAATAAATCCTTTGATCCAATAACAGGCAGTAGCAAAGCACGTCACGATACAGTAACAGAACGCAGATAGAGTCACAGTATGCAACGATACCTTCCAAACACCCGCTTCAACATGAATCCTTAAACTGTAAACTGGCCCACAACTACAAAACATTCATTGAATATGAACAACCACTAAAAAAAAGAGTTGCCTTCATTTTCTTTGGGAACTCCTTTTGTGCAAATTGGCAAGATGGGCTTTTTGGTCCTTCTATTGAAATTACAATGTGGATGCAAATTGAGTTACAATGGCCGTCTGCCTGTGGTGATTCTGCCCAAACCTCCTCCTGTGGCCTATTCTCTAATTGATGGCCGCTGCTTGGCTTTTCTGTCTCCAGGTGAGAGCCTGGCACCAGTGGAGGGACCTTATTTACCATCAGAACACCATTTTGCAGATGAATACAATTTGTATCACTGGTCAATTTTGTAGGACTGGATCAAAATCTTACATCAACATGGCTCCTGTTAAAAAGATACATGTAAGTGACAGATATGCAACCTATCTGACCCTGCATTTTGACTGTGTTTTGAACACACACACATGCACACACACACACACAAACAAACACGACTGAGGGCAGAGTAGTGTTTGCACAGATAACTGAAACTACGGAGGGTTCATGCAGGTCTGTTTGCTAAGCACTTCTGCACGACCATCCCATAGGCCATTTACCTCCATTAAGACAAGCTCTCTCTCTCTCTCTCTCCCTCTCTTCTGCATACACACATACAACACTTTTGCATTGACTCTTTACACTCATGAAAGATCTATTATAAGCTACTCTATCAGGTCATCATGCACGGAGCAGGAGGCCTCATGTAGATCTATCATTACAGTCAGACCCAGTACACCACGATGACTTAGCAAAACCACTCAGATGGAGTCTGGAACAGAGATGCATCTGGGAGCCAGACATTCTCATAACATTCTCATAAGCCTATGTTTGCTTTACTACTCATGATAGGGTCAATGGAGGGGCAACACGCAACCTCTGTGGCTGAACGTGTATGCAGGCTGTGGTTGTGGTCTTGATCTAACTCACATGAAAGCTAGCCAGTGGCACCTGAAGGAGGCATGGCCATCTGAAGGGGTGTTGTATAACAGGGCAGCCAATGAAGTTGGAAGTCTAGGGGGAGGATTTGTAGTGCTGTGCCTAAGAGACTGTTAAAGTTGGCTCATTGACAGTGAGACAAAAAATATGGAACAGGACAAATAATCTAACTGGAATGTCAACAAACTATACAGTGGATAGCTCATGTGAGTCCACAAATAATATGCTACACAATGAATCCATCACATCACCTTAAACCTGGCCTGCTGCCATGGAAGTTGTGTCATGGTCAACTGCAGCCATAATAACTTACCTCACCTAACCACTAACCTCTCTCCTTCCAGATCTTTCATCATTCATGTTGTCTGCTTAACAGTCTGCTTGACCTCTGACATGGCAGAAGGTGTCCAGTTTTACTCACAAGCAAGTGGCAAATGGCCTACAAGCCTTTGAGAGAAGGGTCATGGTAATGCGTGTTTATGTCAAAGCAAGGTAGACTGGTGGTTAATAGCCAACCTAGCCAGCTGTAGTTATAATATCTTATCTTTGTGCCATACCTGATAAAAGCTGTGAATCCGATAACACCAGGTAATGTTTCACACAACTGTATGTCATTATGTGGAGTTGAATTTATTAAACATCTCTTGGAATGTGATGTATGAATATCCATATAGTCAATTATTATCATGAATTGTTATTTATTAGGTCAGGTTGATTTGCTACACATAAAACAAAAGAAATATACAGGAATTAGATTACTTGAATGCACTCCAGAGACACTTTCTTGCAGTAAAACTTCAGGTGCACACACACAGTGATTAGCGCGTGCCACACTAGTGCCATTGCGTCATGGAGGGCATCAGTGATTACAATAATACCGGTCTTATAGAGGTAGGTGTCAGGTTGAATTGAGAGAGTTAGTACTTGGCCAACAGGCTTTCTCCTCTTCAGAAAGGTACACGTCCAAAACAAATGATCAAATAAGCTTGGCAGGCTATGCCTCGTCAAGCAGTAGGCAGCGAAGAATACATTATTTACATGGTTTTGGGCACACAACACAATGGGTCAGACGTCCTTTGCACCCCCTTCACAGTTAAGTTCTCTCTCTCTCCCTCCCTCTTTCTCTCTCCTCACACACACACACATCCGCCCTATACACGGAAGCTCTATAACTCCATACTCCCGAAGTCATCACGCGCTCACTCACTGCCTTGCCTGGCCACGGTGTCTGCAGCGTGCTCTCCGTTTCATCCGCCTTGTTGGACCAAAGGACACAAGCGCGTTTAAACTCGCTTCAACAAATGTATGTACTTTGGCTCTTTTGCTTCGAGTCAATGGTGAATAAGGCTAATGTTTATAATTATGCTTGTAGTTGTAGGCTATTGTATCCCCTTTGAATCACACATTACCATTTCCTGTCATTTAGACGTTTTATAAAAGAAAGTGGGGCTATAGTAAATACTACATCCACGTAACGTTTTTTTTGCATTCTACAAGACCAGCCATGGTCACGTACACCCGTATATTTTTCGGACAAAATGGAAACCTCAGATACTGGCTGTACATACCCTACAATGAAACAAGGTTACTTTGTGTCTCTGTCGGTGTCTGTTAACGGAAATGTACTGGCTATGGTCCTGCACTAATGAATGCGTTGCAGAGGAATGCTTAATTATACCGTTGAACTGAAAAGGACACATTTCTGTTTTATGATAACAACCTTAATCTTAACCGCGATGACACATCGCCTCCGTTTAGTGCCCTCGCTTAGCATATTCATTGAATGAACGTAACATGGTGGAATCTGACACTTGGAGAGGTCCATCTTACCGTCTCTGTTAACCACGATTGGAAACAGGCCAAAATGCAACTGCGCGTTTAACCTAATAGAAAACAAAAGACAAAAACAATTGGATTGACCGTTATAAAGCTTCGCACGCGTGTAATCTTCTAGGAGACCGAGAAACATCCAAATCGTCAAGGACATTACGGTCACTTGCGTCATTGTATAGATAACAGCTTTATTCTACAGTACTACTGAAATTGCTGGTGGTGAAAGGGGATTGGTGGAATGTGCAGAACAATTTGCCTATATGATAGATAGAGTTCGCACATTTTGTTTGAATAAGGACAAGACCTTGCTTACGTAACACATAAGCCTAGTTCGACATCTGTGAAACAGAACGTGTAACATGATGATCATTTATTAAAAAGGGGCAACGAGATACCGTCTACATCACGATACTGTTTGTGTTTCCATTTCATGCATCTTATGAAGCGTACTAGTTGTAATTGGGCCTAGCACAGGCCTGTCAGATGCAGTTTGGAACTGGCCCTCATTTTCCGAAACGGATACGTGCGTTCTCAGTGTCCTTGGGGTAGCTTACACTTTCATTATGAGTACATCACAAGCTGTAGGCCTAATTATATCGACAAGACAGTCTCTTTTGCTAGGCAACGAGGTACTGGTGGCATGATGCAAACTGTGTTTTACGCACAGCTCTATCAGACAACTGTGCTGCGCGTTGCGCCCTGAGAGAGTTTTGCACATTTTGTTCTTTACTACCTGTGCTACATTGACTCTGCTGAAAGTGATGGATCCGATCACTAGACCAGTAAAATGGTAGTCAGTATCTGCAGCTTCTGTAGATTATCATATATAGTTGTAATCTTTGCCATGTTTATTAGGGTGTATCTCTGTTCCTGTTATAATGCAAGTCCAAGTAGAGACTTGGTTGATTATATGACCTTCTGGAATACTCAGTGAAATTATGACAGCACTGGTTTAAGTACAAGGTGAATGCCTAAAACCACTCAAAATGGTTCTACCAACATTTCAGTTATAGCAACAGTGTGGACACACTGTAACTGCCCTTATAGAACGGATGTAAAAATATTCTGTTCCTGTCCTCTTTTTGAAGAATCAGTGAGTTGGTCCTATATCGTTAGTAGATGGGAACCAAGTGCTGTAACCAGTGCATTTGTTTAGGGATTTTAGAAGCCTCTCCATCATGCCCTACATTTAGTCCAGAGAGTCTCGAGCGACGTGATCTGTTGGGGGTTGGTATTAACACTGGCAGAGAGCTCACAGCTCAGCCAAAAGCCAGTTTCACAGTTTTGGCAACAGTTCTTTGTGTACGACCATATGGTTTAATGAGTGTGTGTGGTGCGTGTGGAGCCTGTGTTGCCCCTGTGTGTGTGTGTGTGAGAGAGAGCTTGCATGGACACTGACATGCCTATCAGGCATTTAATCTCTAAACTGCCAACTACTCACATGAACACGTGCTAGTAGGGCCTGGTGGGTCATGAACAGGGATGGGCAAAAATACACAAATGTTATTTTAAAATAAAATATCAAACACCCTAATTTTAAGTGTATCAAAACAAACTACAAAATACAGTAGCCACATCATGTATAAAAATAAAATCAAAATAAAATATGGTATTTTTGTATTTTCAAAATAATAATACTCTTTAAAGTCAGTAAATCACTTTGCAAGCCTTCCATATCTGTGTGTTTAGTGTATTCCTTTACCAGTACACTGACTCTGTTGATTAAGTGGGCATTGTTTGAGAGCAACAGCTTTTCTCTGCCTATGACACATGCTGACCTGCCTGTTACATCTCATAGCCTAAATACTGTATCAGAGATGTAGTCAAAAAGTCACAACTGAACGTCAAGTGGTACAAACTAATCACCGAACCTACTGATAGCCACTGAATGTGGGCCTTAATCAACCCAATACTATTACCTTTAAATAACAACTTCAAACTCATGGTACACTGACATACAAAGAAGTCTCTGACATTGTCTGTGCATGCCCAGAATACTTGATATTGCTTTAGGTGATGCATGTGGCAAATCTTTGAGCAGGGCAACCATGGAATGTGTTCCGATTGGATTATCATATTAATTTGCCTACTGATGATTGAAGTTCCCAAGAAAAAGAGGTTTCCCAACATCTAAGGGAACGTGCCAGAACCACAATACTCAAGGAACATTGCCCAATGACATTGCTCAGAAACATGCCATTTGTATTATCAGCTTTGGAGGACAAAGGCACATCACAATCAAAGTTGTTCCGAAGTTGTCCCACATGTTACTCACTCAACCTACATGTTACTCATCTTGCACTGGATCATCATCCTGAATATCAATATTCTGATCACAATAAATCTGGGCAAATTTCTAACATCACCCAATATTTTAACTACAAAACACATTTTTCAATACAAAATACACAGCCATTTTTTTTCAACCCAATAAAATACAAATAACAAAATGCTATTTTGTATTTTAAATACATAGTTTAAATAGATTTATCATAAATACTGCCCATCCTTGGTCATGAAGCCTGGGCAGGCACAAGTCAGCATCTCTAGCTTGGCACCAAGATGACACAGTGGGGCCAAAGTGCATCTGTTTGTCATACAAGCACACGCATCCACCCTGATTAACCTGCCTTTGGCTGTAATCAGGGTTGTTTGGGCTCGTCCAGAGGCCTTGTCGCCATCCATAGACTCCAGCAAGGCTTGTTTGTGTTTTCAGATTTGATGTGTGTGTGTGTGTGTGTGTGTGTGTATGTGTATCAGGCAGAGTGATATGATAGCTGGTCGAAGGTTAGCCTTAGGGATGTATTTAACGTGGAGGAGAAGGGACGGGAGAGTTCTCCTGTGTGCGCTTGAAGTTGGATGACAAGTGAGGCAAGACGATGCTGAGGCTGCTGAGACCTGTTGCACAGTCCAGTTAGTGCCTGTTCTCCTCCCTTCTCTTCTCTTCTCTTATCTTATCTTATCTTATCTCTCTCTCTCTTTCTCTCTCTCTCGCTCTGTGAGATATTTGAGTTCACCTTCAGCATCTGTAACATTTTGAGCCTCTGAGGATCCATATGCTAATGTTCAGCACTGGGTTAAGGTGTCTCTCGGCGGTGGAAGGTATTCAGGGTATCCTTAAAATGTGCTATTTTAAGACGCTAAACTTCTGTGTGTAGGAAGGCATGTGCTTGTATAGCCCATGCACTGATCCTTTGCCTCCTCTCTACTGGATTGTCCTCTGTCACTCTGTTTTGCCTGTCTGGGTTGGATTTGTTGTTAGTGTGAAGTTTAGGTAAATATTAGTATGGTGATTGAATTGCACCCTGATGTGTCATAATGCATAGTCTAAGTTAGCTGGGCATGTGCCTTTGAGAGGTTTGGTTGCTGTGGGAAGTCCCTAACCCTAGAATTGAACATCTAGTCCTGTAGCTCAAATCACTGTCTTGAAATGTTATTGTCTGGTGTGTGATCCACCTGTGCGGACCAGACTTAAGAGGTGTGTCAGGATTAGACATGAATGCCTGCAGACAGTGTTAGCCTCTGGCTAATGAGTTTAGCAGGGTCTTCTTTAATGAGGGACCTCTGACCCACGGTCTGGGTTTAAAATTGCCAGGTTTGCACTAATACCCTGAGGACAGTGTTAGTAAACACATTTTTCACAACAATAGTCTAGCTGATATAATGGACATGTAACAGGTGACATTGAGCCATAGATTTGATTTGATTGATTTGTTTCTTATTGATTTGTAAATTTGGATAAATGTTTGTATACAGCTCCTTTCACAACAACAGCCTAGCCACTTATGCAACATATAAATATGAGCCATGATTAGTCAATGGTGGTTAGTCTATTTCCCTTATCTTTCATTTGTCTCTTATTGATGTGAAATGCTTGTGTAATCCCTTGCTATACCCACATGGGCACACATTACATTTAAGAAAAAAGGAAAAACATTTGAGTGTTGTAGAGTATATACTCAGTTTAAATATATATGTGTATACAAAGTAAACATGTTAAACATTTGAATATATATTGCCTCATTCATTCAGATAGCACCTGACTTGGGACCTGAGTTGGTCCAGATCGATGTCATATCAGTCCTAGAGCCAGATCCTCTTGGGGATTTTTTGAATTAAAATGTCCCCAGCCAGATATGTTTTAATTTCATATATTTACAGTGTACTTTTATCTCCCTGTTTAAATCTCTTAAAACATCTGTTTAAATTGATGCTTTTCTTTGTGTTCACCTGAGTGTGTGTGTGAAGTGTGAACATATGTCTGACCTGCCTTGTTCTGCTCTCCCCCCCCCCGCCCTCACCAGCGTGGAAAATGTCTTCTACCCTCCAGAAACTCATCACCCCCCTGGCCGAGGGCCCCGCTGAGCCCCCCAGGAACAAAGTGACCGTTGTGGGCGTCGGCATGGTGGGGATGGCCTGCGCCGTCAGCGTCCTGCTCAGGGTAGGTCTCGTCATAAGCAGCGAGTCCTTCAGTGTTAAAGCATACAAACATGCAAACAAAGACAGACAAGCAAAAAAAGCAGAGTAAGAACGTCATGATTTGCATCGTTATAAACGTTCACTCATAACCTTTGCGCTTATTTAAAAATAGGGTCTTTTAGTTTGATAAGTGCAAAGTGCTAGCAAAAACAAGGTCTTTGATTTGATTACAAAAAGAAACACAAATGAGTAAAGTCATGAGTATTTTTACTCTGAACTGTCCTGTTTAGTCTAAAAAATTTACTTTTCATTTGTTGTTCAAGTGGCGTAAAAATGTCAGCACTATCATGGTCAGTGCTAGCAAGTACAAGGTCATATTTTTTTATTCTTTGACCCCCCCCCCCTCTCTCTCTTCCTCCCTTCTGTAGGATCTGGCTGATGAGCTGGCCCTGGTCGATGTGATGGAGGATAAGTTGAAAGGAGAGATGATGGACCTGCAGCACGGCAGTCTGTTCCTTAAGACGCCAGTCATCGTGGCCGACAAGGGTGAGCGAGGCCACAGCTCACAACTTTTCACCTCTCTGCAGGGACCTTGAAACTCCCCAGATGGAGTTGTTGAAGACAATGTTAAGCGTTAGTTGATGTTAGAACATGCCTGGATGTGTAACGTGTGCACATGATGGCTGTGTTGCAGCGTTGCTGCGGCTCAACTTGTGTGTGCTTGTTCACACTGGCAGCAGTTCTGCTACTGCCAACCTTATCATTTTATATTCGATAATGGCACAATACACATACTGTAAATATGCTTATAGTACAATAAGCCCAGAGAGGCCATAGGTTACACTGATTTTAAAACAGCTAATTAGGCGTCATTAGGCATGATGCGTGAGCGGAGTGCTTAAAACCCCTCTTAGCTGTTCTAAAATTTTCTTTTCTTACTTCCAGTAACTATATGCATGTGACAATAAACTTCCTTGTATCCTTGTAAAATCAGTGTAACCTACGAAGTCGAGTGACTTATTGCTTTTCTAAAACGGTTACTGCGTATATCTGGCCAGATTTCATTAAATAAAGGCCCAGCAACGAGGAATGTAACTTATTCATAGATAATAATTTTGTCCGCCAAGATATATATTTCCTCTTTTAGAATGGTGGCGCAGTGACCTAGAACGTAGTGTAGTCAACGTGTAGGGTTATGCTGGGTTTTACAACGGCACTGAACGCAATTCAGCCAGTCATAATCAAGGACCGGAACTATCCGTTTTAGAAAATGGCTTTTCCATCGTTGATGAGCAGTCTGAACAGTTAAGACAGAAAGTTGACCAGTTGTGGCCAGAAAGCAGTCTCATCACTTTTGTGTACCCTCATTCAGAGTGAGAGAGACAGCACTGGGTAACCACTGCCCCATCGCCTACTCTTCTGTTAACATTTGGGTTTCTGATATTACATAGTACACGTTGTAGCCTTTTTGATAATTAGTGACTGTCTCTCACTGGCTGGGGGACTTGAGTCACTAAGGCAGTACGCAACATGCAAGTAACAAACATGCAAATCAACTGGCACTGTAGACATATTTCACCCCAGGGTGTCCTGCCCGTGAACAGGGGAGTTCAAACTTGCAGTTTCATCCAGAATGTTTTTGCAAGATCTGATCAGTCATGTATGACTGAACATGCAGAACATGATGTCCTCTTCCCTTTAACATGGACATCAAATACTTCTACTAAATTGCCAATGGTTTTGCTTTACAGTATTCTCCGTATATCTCCTATTTTTTGTCATATTTGCACCATACTTCCACTCAGATTTCTTATTTGGAAACACAGTTCTACGGTCTACGGTTTGTTTATCTTAAAGACACCTAGCGCTGGTTTAGACTCTGATGAGGTGAGTCTGACATCTCCTCCCGTGTCCCCTGTTTCATCAGACTACGCAGTGACGGCCAACTCCCGCGTGGTGGTGGTGACCGCTGGCGTGCGCCAGCAGGAGGGCGAGAGCCGCCTGAACCTGGTGCAGAGGAACGTCAACATCTTCAAGCACATCATCCCCCAGATCGTCAAGTACAGCCCCAACTGCATCATCATTGTGGTTTCCAACCCAGGTACACACGCACACACGCGCACACACACACACACACACACACACACACTCAGGCACTATCTCCTGCCTCTCTCTTGTTATTACCCCCCCCCCCCCATGTCTTTTTGCACTCTCTTTTCTGGTCCTTTCATTGTTTCTTTCATTTATTTCTCTCTGTTCACATTCTTTCTTTCTCTATTTCTTTTTTTTCCCTTTGTTTTTTCATCAATCTCACCATCGGTCTCTGAGTCTCAAAAACATAACACACTAAATTGCCCTTACCATATTAAGAGACCCAGCCTGGAGGTCAACCCTGTGTCTCTTGTCTGCCCTCTAGTGGACGTGCTGACCTATGTCACCTGGAAGCTGAGCGGGCTGCCCAAGCACCGCGTGATTGGCAGCGGCACCAACCTGGACTCTGCCCGCTTCCGCTACCTGATGGCCGAGAGGCTGGGCATCCACTCCAGCAGCTTCAACGGCTGGATCCTGGGAGAGCATGGAGATACCAGCGGTGAGTGTGTGTGTGTGTGTGTGTGTGTGTGTGTGTGTGTGTGTGTTTGTGTTTGTGTGTGTGTGTGTGTGAGTGAGGTTGGTAGAGACAAATCGTGTGTCTCTCTATCCCTCTTTGTGTGTATATGTATGTGTGTCTTCCTAGAAATTAATGTGGAGGTGTTAACATTCAGGTTATCATCTATAATGATACCAGAATTGTAATAATTAATAACCAACTTAAACTCAATTCATTTCTTTTAATAATTTAATTTATATTTAAGGTACATGTTTTTAGTTAATGTTAGTTTAAAATAATAGTATCAACACAGATACTCAAGATCTCAAAAAACATATGCATAATTAATTTCTTAAAGTAAACACACAATAAACAGCCATTTGGAATTATTAATACTCTATTAAAACATATTTTAGGTTTTTTCATGTTAACCTATGCCTTTATTTGTGTGAATGAAAACATAAGAAGCACTATGAGTGTAAAGAGTCTGTGCCCGTGTGATCCCCAGTGCCCGTGTGGAGCGGCACCAATGTGGCCGGCGTGAACCTGCAGAAGCTCAACCCCGAGATGGGCACCGACGGAGACAAGGAGAACTGGAAGGAGGCCCACAAGATGGTGGTCGACAGGTGCGCTCCCTAACTGTACTTTACCTACGCATAACAAGATGGAAACCTCTTTGGCTCACTGTAGCCCTTTTGACTTACAGTATTCTATATAATATAGAATTCTATATAATTCTACTTAATTCTTCTATATAATGTTTCTGAGAATAGTTAGACCTGCAAATGTCAGATATTTACTAGCTACTTTGATGGGCTTGCATGTAAAAATATGTTTGTTACGTATGAGTATGGTTCAAAGCCATATGAGATCAAAATCATGCAATAGATTCCGGCTGTAAACTCCATACTACAAAAACAGATTGTGTTTTTGCAAGACTGTTTTTGCAAGACTCTGTAAATGTGCACATAGGTGCATTTCCCTGAAGTATTGAATGACTCCTGGCAGTCTGTTGGACTAGAACACATATAAATTAGAGAGGTGCTAAGTGGTGCTAATTTGTTGACCTCTAGCTGGACATGTTATTTTTTCACTATAATCAGCACATGCTGACTTTTTTTGCCTTCCTGTTTCCTGTTTTCTCTGTGGGCCATTGATTGACCTCTTTTGTGTGTGTGTGTGTGTATGTGTGTGGGTCTGTGTCTGTGTGTTTGTGTGTGTGTGTCTGTGTGTTTGCGTGTGTGTGTGTGTGTCTGTGTGTCTTTGTGTCTGTGTGTTTGTGTGTGTGTGTGTGTGTCTGTGTGTGTGTCTGTGTGTGTGTGTGTGTGTCTGTCTGTCTGTGTCTGTGTAGTGCTTACGAGGTGATCAAGCTGAAGGGCTACACCAACTGGGCCATTGGCCTGAGCGTGGCTGACCTGACAGAGAGCCTGGTGAAGAACATGAACAGGGTCCACCCCGTCTCCACCATGGTCAAGGTGAGGGGACAGGAGGATTTGTTCCCCCTTTCAATTTGCACATACACTACACACATGCAGGCACACACACACACACACACACACACACACACACACACACACACACACACACACACACCTTATGCAGTTTCCCCTTTTTTTTCCTGGTCTGGATCTTCCATATGTATTAGTACTCCCTTATTGTGCCATTTAATAGACATTAAACACATTAGACATTATTTTGCACATTTATTCTGTTTTTAGCTCAGACCAGAATGCCTTTCTTTTCTCTTCCTCTCTTTTTATTTCACTCACACAATTTAGTTTCAGATGTATAATGATCAAATGTCTCATCATTTCTCATGGGAGGAGATATCTTTGAGTGCTTGTCACTGATAGGCTGTTGTGTTTTGATTGACAGGGCATGTATGGCATCAATGATGAGGTGTACCTGAGCCTGCCCTGTGTGCTGAACAGCACCGGCGTGTGCAGCGTGGTCAACATGACACTGACCGACGACGAGATCGGCCAGCTCAAGAAGAGTGCCGACACACTCTGGGGCATCCAGAAGGACCTGAAGGACATTTAGAGTCATGCTCCTGTACATGCCATACATATACCCAGAGAATCGCACACACACACACACACACACATACATACAGTATCTCAGTCTGATTTAAAAATGTAAAGCTCTGAGCTACACTCCTGCCCTGACTGAGTGGTCACACTCTACACCCGATAACACACACACGCTTGTTCCAAGTAGCACTCCCGATCTCACACACTCCAAGGACATGACACATGCACACACACTCCTAGCTGTTCTCTGTGACGGATGTTCACCCTTGCATCTCCGTCCAACCCTCCTTTGCCCGTAGACTTCCATTTTGGACGTGATTGCATTGGTCATTGTGTTGTTTTGCTTAGTGGTTTCTGAATTGCACCCCCCCCCCCCCCAACCACCATCATGAAGGAAACATCTTTGGATATCTCATTAAGCTGGGTCGAACGAGACGTAAGAAACCAAGAATGTGAGCTTTGCCACCCAACCTCCTCCCTATGGGCGTTGCAGTGCAGGGGCCAGAATCTCAGTCTATCTCCCTTCCAGCCTCTTGTATTCTACTCCAGCAGTGTACTTGTAGACACACACACAGCAGCAGTAGGGCTTTGTTGATCCCAGGTATGAGGAAGAGGATGATTTTTTTTTTTTCCGGGCACTCCACTGTATCCTATATGTTGGGTCAATAAGGAGGTCTGCCAAGGTGGAGGTGAACAAACATGGTCCTTTTTAAAAAAATCAAAATGTAGATGCCATTCACGCTGTTGAATGTGTTTAAAGCTGACAACACTGATGTTTAAGTTAATAAAGATGTAAGCGGAATTAATTTGTCTCAGTTTGGTTCATGTTTGTTTTTTGTGAAATAGTAGCTACGGTGGGTATTAAATTCAGTTTACTGGCGCCCTCTAGTGACAAAGAGGGAATGTACCTCAACTACAGAGTTTTAAGTGATCCATTCTAGTCAAAACAGCACTCTGACTGGAAGATTTAGGCTACGCCAAAAGCCAGAAATACAGGAGTGACTATATTTGGAGTTTACGAACCCCAGAGGTGTCATTCCAAGATATGTTCTGGTGTGTATCTCGTTTTACTAAATTCGGTGCTCATTTTATTAAATTGTGCACTCTTTACTAAATCGTTCTCTCATTGTACTATATTGTGCACTGTTTTTCCTAAATTGTGGGCTCGTTTACTGTATTGTGCGCACATTTCACTAAATGGTGCTCTCATTTTAAAATGAGCGCACAATTTAGTAAAATGAGCACCTACATTAGGAAATTAGTTAAAGTAGGCTATTTACTGAAAGGAGTGCACAGTTTAGTAAAAAAAAGTGCACTATGTAGTAAAATGAACGCACATTATACTGAGTTGTGCACACAATCTAAAAATGAGAGCAGAATTTAATAAACGAGCGCACGTTCTCCCGATACACAAAACAATCTTGCAATAACGCCTCGAGGGCTCCGTAGGAGTTAAAGTTAAAAAATCTTCGTTTTGGCAAGAACATAATGGCCGCCATTGCGTCTAATACATTAACAGGAAAAGACAATGGTATAAAAACATTTATTATTCATAATTATTCATTAACAACTACACATGAACTTGTTTTTTTTGTCTTGATAACAAAAGTGCGCACTAAGTAGGCTACAACATGAATAACACAACATGAACAGTTTATACTTTTAAAAAAAAGGTAAAACTTGGCTTGGTAGTCTAGTAGATGTAGATCTTTTCAGGTGGCGATCTGCCGGTCCCGAAGGTAGAGTAAAATTGGCAGGAGCTTTCTGGGTCCCGATTTCGCAGTTGGAGTGTTGAGGAGATTCTGGCGTTTCCCAAATCGCAGTCCAAACGGGTTTATATTAAAATTACTCCGAGTTAGTCTTTGTTTGCAGGATAGGTGTATCAAGGCGTCTCGCTCCCTTGACAATAAGCAAAGAGCCTCATCTTCAGATGCTTCTGAGCTGTCAGTCTGTCTCCGAGTTACTCCTGCATACCGGCGAACCTTAAAAGGTGCAGGCTCTGGAGAAGTAAAATTGCCATACATAAAATGTTTTCATAAAAAGAAGACACTTTGCTTTCCTTTTAGTTTTAAAACATAGTTTTCATACATTTTATTTTATTTTTATTAACATTTTTTTTTTACCTTTTTCAAAAAGAACAATGGCATAATCGGTCCTCTCTTCTAGTAAAACTAAAACAGTTAGCGTTTAATTAATAGAAATGTTTCAGTAAAGTCAAATTTACCTTGGGTGCTGGTGGTAAACTCTGGATCTTCATAGTCCTGCATCAACGTCCCCGTTGCACCATATTGGCAAATTATCGCTGAAACTAGTAAAAGCACGTGCATTCTCATGCTTATGTGATACTGGGAGATTTCCAAAGTTATTTGACCTGCATATACTATTTTACGCAACGTCTCTTATAGCCAACCTGCTTCTCTCCGAACATAGCCACTCGCAAGATCCCTGTGTGCATATATACCACTGCGAGGTAGCCTTTAATGACCGAGTCCATCAAGCATGGGAATCGAGCGAATAAGCTGGCTGCCACCAAATTGGTGAAGAAGAGTTCACTCGCCCCAGTGATGATGAGTAGCCTAATTGACGTTTCCTGGAACCAACGTTCACCAGTGCGCGCTGCCAGGCCATTATCTAAAATATGATTACGTGCCGATGGTAGGCTAGTTTACAGTTATTTAGGCGAATGAATTATTTTTGTTTCATTCGACGAAAATTAATCATATCACCCATAGGCTTTCCCCATAAACAGTCATGACAACGATGATGGCCATAACCGTACACTGTGGTAGGCTACTGGTAGCCTAAAAAATGAAACTTCTCAATTAAATCATTTCGAGACACTGTTGGTTTTAACATATGAAGTTGCCATGCATATGAGGTTGCCGTGCATGGTACAGTAGGCCTAGGCTAGGCAGCGATAAAAGCCATACAACTTTAGGCCTACACAATGGGGAAAAAAACATGGCAGATGAAGTTTGTGACAATGATAAAAGAAAAGTATACAGACATCCCAAGTCTCCCGGAAGTTCCGGGAGTCTCCCGCAAATTAGATAAAATCTCCCGGAATCTAGAGCGAGCGATCAAGAGCGCGCATGCGAGAGGGAGACCTAAAATCGCGTGTGCGTCTGAGTGTAGCGCGCACACGACAGGGGAGAGAGAGAGGGGTGGTGGTGCGTGTGTCTGAGCGCATCCAAGACAGAGAGCATCCTGATCAGTTCAGTGTATCTAGGAACAGGAGAGTCACGACAGAGTCAGTGCCCCCAAAAAAGGAATATGTAAGACCCGTTTTAAAGTGTACCCTTGTTTATAAGAGTAAAAAATAATGATAGGCCTAATCTTGCATGCTGCACTGTTTGTAACAGTGTTAGCATTGCCCATGGTGGGTTAAATGATTGCAAAAACATGTTGAGGTGAGTTTAACTAGTGTCAATTCATGTGCATATTATTCAGGCCTATACTAGATGGCTTAGTTGCCAAGGCTACATGAAAAGACCAAACTGCAAGATCTACATATTTTATTTTCACAATTAGGCTACTATCTATAGGCCTTCCTTATTTGGTGTACTGACTAGACATTATTGAACAAAAAAATTAATCTCTATTTCAGTATCTAAGTAGGCTAAAGTTGTTTTTAGTATTGTTATTTATGTATTCTATTTATTTATTTTTATTTTATTTATTTATTTATTTTATATATATATATATATATATATATATATATATATAAAATATATATATATATATATATATATATATATATATATATATATATATATATATATATATATATATATATATATATATTTTTTTTTTTTTTTTTTTGGGGGGGTGGGGGGGTGTTCGTGATACCTCCCTGAAATGACTTTTTGCAGGTTGGGATGTCTGAGTTACAATGAAATAAAATATAATGTCATATTTTCTGCCATTAGGTTTGACCTAACCAACAGACTTGTAATAGCCTAAATACAGATTTCGAAATGACAAATAAATTGGCTCTCTACATGAACCCTTTTCTGCCCCTCGGGAAACGCTAGATTAAATCAACGTCCTCCTTTTAACCATTTCGGTTGTCATAGCAATTTTAGCCAGTTTATATCTAGCTTGTATTTTCTTAGTTCCATTTTATTTCTGGAAACAATAAGTGTACTGAGAGCAATGCGAATCCTGGACAAAGGAAACGAGTCATGACTAGTGGACACACAAGGGGTTGGTGAGTTCCTTCACCGGTCTGTTTTGGAAATAAAGATCAGGTGATGTTTATCTTCTCACGTAGTACTCATTTTCAAGTCATTTTCTGTTTTCATGGTCCGGGTCCTGTTTGTGAGTGAGTGGACTGACGCACAGTGTTGTTTGCTTTTGACAGAGTGTGCACTCTGTCGTTGGATCGGCATAAGAAAATACCAACAGTTTATTACCAAACTTCACCCAATACCACCGACATTATTCTTTTGGGGGATTAGGATAGGCCTTTTTTTTTAGTCATTCTGAAAACCATGCTTGATATTAAAAGCTGCGGGGCCTTCTTCCACCTCCGTATGGCGCATGTGTCTCTTAACACAGCTTGCCAAAACCACTGAATTACTGTATTCTACTGCAGTCACCACTTTCACCTTGATGTCAATGGACTTCAGTCTGGGGCTACCAGCGTCTAATTTCACCGTGGCTGTCAGAGGCCGCGTGGTAGGAGGGGGCAGAATTTGGGATTGCGAAAACGTTTCCCCTTTGGTCCGTCGGGGTCTGCCCATGACCACCAAGGTACCGTCCGTACGCGCCAGTGCGCCTTTTAGCTTCTTTATAGCTAGCAGCTGGGCTCAATCTTACGTGCGCACAATATCGTTTCATGTGCGCGGCCAATTTAGTGATTGAAGACTCATCGATTTCCATTGAAAGGTGCTAGTCAAAGGTCACCATGAGACGCATGTCCAGGTCCCTATCCATTACATCCTTAAGCGGCCTCTCGCTTCAGGAGGAGGACGACAACATCCCCGTGGAGAACCTGCTGCTGTTTGAGATTGCCTGGGAAGTGACAAATAAAGGTGGGCATGAAGCATAAAACTGTCTTTCACCTGTTGCACATCAACCAAGGAGAGAGACCAATGGACAGTCCTTAGGCTACTGCATTGTAGTCAGGCTTCGCAGCGCTATGTTTTTTGGGTTACAGTTGATAACGTAGGTCATTATCCTTGTCTAGTCTATTGACAGCTCTATGCAGTTCTCTTTTTCTCGTGCATGTTACATTGAGTGGGCCATATTGTTTGCGTATCGCATATATAACTGAGGGGCCTCTACAAAAGTTACTTGACCCCACTGGTAGATGGAATATTCAATCTCTCTACAGCATAGGCCCAATGAATGCTTGTAAGGGAAAAGTCATTGCTGTGTTTCAATTCACATACTTCTGTAGCCTACTTACAATACCTAATATGAGTGCACAAGCCAATGCACTTGTGTATTCATATTAGGCATTGTAAGTAGGCTACAGAAGTATGTGAATTGGAGTAACGGTGGGACACGGGAGTTCATTGGACAGGACCCTAAGAGTAAATATTGCATATATTGGGCCTCTTTGGCTCTCGTGGGAAATGGACCTCTTTTCAGGGGTAAACATTAAGCTGCAAGTGAACAGAAATCCCACACTTATATCACTGATACAAGATATGACCACAATGCAAGTCGGAAGGGAAAATACAATAAATAAATAAACGTAAAAATATACATGTATGTATCATTTGTATAATTTTATGAGTGTTATAAAATGTTGCCGCATATCTGAACATTATATTCCACGATAATCTTTCTGATGGTATTCAAACACATTCATCATCACGTTAACTGTCAGTATAGCCCTGTTAAAGTCCAAGTCTTCCTTGCTATTTAGCTAGCTGGCTAAAATGGACACCAAGTTTTAGCAAAAGTATGCTAAAATGGACACCTTTTTTGAAAGTAGAGCCAAAGGGAGAGATATTTTCATTTTTTGGATGAGTACATTGAGGGAAATGGACTTGACTGGTCTTGTTGTGTGAGAGTGTGTTCAGATGAGGCCTTGACTATGACTTGGAATCACTGGAGTGACAGCTTTCATCAAGCAGAAAGCCCAGAAAGGAAGGAAACTCGTAGACAGAGGCCAGTGGATGCCATTGAAAATGGGTTTAGTGTATGGCACATGGTTCATCACATATTTGTGTGACGCCCCCCGGTGGTAGCGCTATATCCACACGTATAAGTATTTAGACTTAGAGAAAGCTTCTGTGAGTGAGACAGTAGACATTTGTGCAATGCTCTGTTTAGATTATTTCATTATTCTGTAATGCTGTGCATTGTTTTTAACTGTTTACCTACTGTCTACAGTTAACTGTTGTCCCACACTCAAAAGTAAGAGGATTCACCAGTACTGTATGTGCACAGGTGTTTTTTTGTCATATGTGTCATTCATGAGTATGTGTGTGTGTGTGTGTGTGTGTGAGTGTGTGCCATTGTGCACATGTGTGCATACGTGTGTGTGTGTGTTTTTGCCCCTTGTCCAGTTGGAGGAATCTACACAGTCATTCAAACTAAGGCAAAGATCACGGGGGATGAGTGGGGTGATAATTTCTTCATGATGGGGCCCTATTACGAGCACAACTTCAAGACGCAGGTGGAGCCATGTGACCCTCCGACGCCGGCCATCAGGAAGGCCATGGACACTCTGACCAACAGTGGCTGTCCGGTGCGTCTGCGGTTTTTAACCATGATTTCTGAAAGCCACCAGCAATTCTGTGTTATCTATTTCTTACTTGTACATAGTGGTGTAGGTTTTACTTAAAGAAGTATCAATACAGTAACGGTAACATATGCTGTTAGTATTGATTATTCATGTAGTAAAGTAAAGTAAAGTATTAACAGCATTTTCTTTCATCTACATTAGGCCTTTTGTAAGACAACAGAAGCTAAAATAGCTGCACAGCACTGGTTTAGTCTTTCAAAAAAATGTGAACTCTTTATTAAAAGATTTTATCTTTATTAGTGAAGCAGAAAATTCAATATGCCCCAGGGGTGGAAATGCGGCTTAAAAGCAGTAGCACTTTGTGTCCAGTAGAGGGCAATCGTCCCATTCCTGTGATGGACCGCCCATGGTTTTGCCAGTATGATACCAGGGGAGCAACCCCAGAAAGGCAATTTACTCTTAGCATGTGATAGATTATTATTATACAGATCACAACTAAGCCTATGGTTTTAAGCATAACGAGTACACAGATAAAAAAAGACTTTATGTTTCTTTATTTCATATTTATCACATCTCTCTCTCTCTCTCTCTCTCTCTCTATCTCTTTGTGTGTGTATTTCTGTGTGCTTGTGTGCTTGTGTGTGTGTGTGTGTGTGTGTGTGTGTGTGTGTGTGTATTTCTGTGTGCTTGTGTGTGTGTGTGTGTGTGTGTGTGTGTGTGTGTGTGTGAGTGTGTGTGTGTGTGTATTTCTGTGTGCTTGTGTGTGTGTGTGTGTGTGTGTGTGTGTGTATTTCTGTGTGCTTGTGTGTGTGTGTGTGTGTGTTAGGTGTACTGTGGGCGCTGGCTGATTGAGGGCAGTCCCTTCGTCATCCTCTTTGATATTGGGGCTGCAGCATGGAACCTGGACCGCTGGAAAAGAGACTTGTGGGATACGTGCGGCATCGGCATTCCGTACCACGACCGCGAGGCCAGCGACGCGCTCATCTTCGGCTCGCTGGTGGCGTGGTTTTTCAAAGAGGTCCGACTCCGTCACTCTGACCACAAGCACTGACCTGTACCTTATTATAGCAATGCATGACCTACTATTAGATACATGAGTGCAATCTGGGATTCTTAAAGGTGCCATGTGTAATGTCCGCCAAAAAATCAATTCATACTCCACATTCCATTAAAAAGATGGGGGCAGTATACCTCCAGAAAGTGAGTTGGTCTACCCTAGAGTAACAACCGAGAAACGTGTATTGCAGTTTGGCTGGCGGTTATGTTGCCCGCATACCGCCTCCCATATCCGAAACTGGTATTATGACACCTGTCGGGCTGTGGCTAGTAATTTAGCATGCTAATTCAGGTTGATATCTCTGCAGCACTATACCTTGTCATTTTTTTAATGACATCATCGCCCTTATTTCTTCTCATTCTTTTGATGTGTGTAGCTCATTTTCTGGATATTTTTACCTAAATTCTTACACATGGCACTTTTAAGGGATGTTCTGCTCAGAAGAGCCTTTTTGTCTCCATGGTGACACGTTTCATGTGAGACTGAGAATATAGGAGATTGTCTGAGTATATGTAGTGGTTACAGTGCTGTGATGTTCCTACTCAGTGTTGACATGATAGCAACTTCACAGGTGGTACTTACTTGCACATATTCACAGCACTGTAGTAAAACCTTTTCTGAGTTTTGCGTGCATGGTACCCTGTACATCCAGATTAAATTGTGCTGTATAGTAGTAAACATTCCAATGTAGACAAGCCCGTCTGGTGAATGTTACTGAATATTTTATTGTCACCAATTATGTGGCTCTGAATTTCCCGTTGTCTTATGGTGTTGTGTGCCACTGCCATATTGCACAGTCTTCTGTCCCGGTGTGAACAGCCATTGTATTCCACATTGGCCCAGTCATCTCAGCTCTGAATGTGCAAAAAAATGCAAATGATCACTAGTGAGATACAGCACAATCATTTATTTTTTTCAGTTGTGAATATGACATAATTGTAACATTGGACAAAAACAGTAACAGGCCTGCTGATATACCAGTCTTCGGTCTACCTCATGTAGACCTCATATAAACATGAAGAGTGTTAGCATAGCATAGATAGTATGTCATGGTATGGTATGCATAGCATAGCGTAGTATATCATGGTATGCATTAGCATAGTGTAGATTATGGCAGGACATGTACACCCTCTCATTTCTGACTGTAGCCTACGAAGGATACCTGGCACTGTGTATTGGCTCTGGCTGGGCTGGACCTAGCTTCTCTCCTATTTAAATCATGGATGGGCCCAGATGGTCAACCAGTGCGGCCCTGTTTTCACCTGAGACAACTGTGCTTCCTTGTGTTTTATAGTTAACTAGTCAAGTATTGGTAACAGGGTTGTTTTGTTTTACCAAATTCATTACCATTTGACAAAACTAAGTAATTCATATTTTTGTACAACTGTTTATCAGTAATTTCTATGTCTGTTTACAGTACTGACTAAATATGTTTGTGTTGTTTCCCAGTTAACGGATGAGATTGGAGAGGAGCAGAACGTCATCGCTCATTTCCATGAGTGGCAGGCCGGGGTCGGTCTTGTGCTCCTGCGCTCACGCAAGGTCCCCATAGCAACAGTGTTCACAACACATGCCACCCTGCTGGGACGCTACCTGTGCGCCGGGAACGTGGACTTCTACAACAACCTGGATAAAGTAAGAACTCTCTCTCTCTCTCTCTCTCTCTCTCTCTCTCTCTCTCTCTCTCTTACCCCCCAACACACACACACACACACTTTCATGTACACATTATTATGTATTCCTAGACATACCTGTACTCTCTGACATGCACCCAAATAACCACAATTATCCCCTTAGAGACAAAAAAATACTTTTCTCTGATTGGCTGGTGGGGTGGCTGCTAATTCTGTATATTGGGACACCTAAGTTGATCTGGTAAAAAAAGTGTAATCAAAGATCCTTGATTACTAGCTCTGCTTTAACCCTCTCTGGTGTAATCACCGTTCCATATCAATGGTCTTTTGAATGATAACTATAACAACCATAGTAAACGACGCTTGAACTAGGAAGCTGGCTTCACAACAATGGAATCGACTGTAAACAAGCTAACTATCCGCCGTTGTCACTGTTAGGACAAGAGAAAGTAGTACAAGAAGTTGGCTTCTTTTTAAACGGAACCGCTTGTTTCCTTTTCATGCTATAAAGGCATGGCTATTGCCTATGGTGGCAGCCAAGGGATAAGCAGGATAGTTATCCCTTACATATTCCGACAGCTGTTTTTGTTCAACTGAAAATGTAAAACATCATGATAAACTTCATTGCGCACAGAAAGCCATGATTTTGGATGTCAATTGAGCATGGAGGCTCTAAACCTGCCTGCTCTCACATGAACTGAATGAACTGAATGAACTCTAATGTACTGAATGTATCATGAAACAAAGTATCTCTCTCTCTCTCTCTCTGAATGTGTGTGTGTGTGTGTGTGTGTGTGTGTGTGTGTGTGTGTGTGTGTGTGTGTGTGTGTGTGTGTGTGTGAGTGAGTGTGTGTGTGTGTGTGTGTTTATCAGTCTGTTTTTGTGGAGTAGGAGTGTGTGAATAATTGGTGGCCATTACCTTGTTGGTAAAGGTCATTCTGGCCTACAATGTTGGAGTGCTTATTAACAGATGACCTCACTTGATTGGCAGTTAGCTTGTCTCCAGGGTTCTGTGTTCTCCTTGCGTACCTGCCTCTCATAAACACCTGACACACCTCTGGATGCTTGAGCTTTAGCAGTCAATTCGATTCAATTCAATTCAGTCAGCTCAATACAATTCAATTCAAATCTATTTCAATTGTGCTCAGGTCGGCTAAGCCCAGATACTCTAAAATCAGTTAATTCCAATACTAATTTTCACTAGTTTATCCATTTTAGATAGAAGGGCAGGGGTCTTTATTCCAAATTAGAAATCTTCTGTTCTAGCTCAGTAGTTTTCCTGCAGGATATCCTGTCTTAGGATGGAGGTGATCATTTTGTGGCAAGGTGACTTCAGGCCATTCAGTTCTTGCCAGTTGACTTGGCTGGACCATGTGAAGTTGTGTTATTAGTAACGATTACTAACTAGCTACTATATAGTGACTATAAAGGTCAACACATACGGCAAGCGACGTGACAGTCAAACGCGACGAGGGAATTCTGTTCAGAGCATCTAATCGCTTTATTACACACGCTACTCCCGACGTGATCTAGGCCTGTTGCATTTCGGCACCCGTAGATTAGGCAGCCGTGGCCTAATGGTTAGCACTTCGGACCTGTAACCGGAGGGTTGCCGGTTCGAACCCCGACCAGTAGGCACGGCTGAAGTGCCCTTGAGCAAGGCACCTAACCCCGCACTGCTCCCCGAGCGCTGTTGATGCAGGCAGCTCACTGCGCCGGGATTAGTGTGTGCTTCACCTCACTGTGTGTACACTGTGTGCTGTGTGTGTTTCACTAATTCACGGATTGGGATAAATGCAGAGACCAAATTTCCCTCATGGGATCAAAAGAGTATATATACTTATACTTATACCTATAGATTCAGTGGAGACACTGACCAGACAGCTGTGTCTATTATGACATATCAAAATTGCTTTGAAAAATAGAAAGAGGCCAATAGGCCTTTATCACGGCAGCCGAAGTAGGAAGTGAACAGCCCTGCTCCTGTGTGAGCACAGGTGTGTCTAATTAAGTGTCAGATTCGGCCACAGTTACTTCAACCAGAGGCCTCGTTAATGTTTTTAGGAACACCTGTGGTTTGCCTGCCAACAGGAAACTGAACAGC
>NW_027468664.1:12396745-12454245 GCF_046254945.1 Alosa pseudoharengus
TCTCTCTCTCTCTCTCTCTCTCACACACACACACAAACACACACACACACACACACACACACACACACACACACACACACACACACACACACACACACACACACACACACACAACAGAGATACTCTCTTCCTCCAGTGACAACACACAACATGCTGGATGATGCTAAAGACCCCATTCTAAACAATGTGCGTCGCATCAATCTTTTCAACAGCCGCAACGACCGTGTGAAGGTATGCTGAGCATTCACTACCTATTAATAACCTTGTTATGGGCCGAATGAATGAATCACATCTTCCTTGTTTATTATTTATTTATTTATCTTTTGTTTATCTCTCTCTCTCTCTATCTATCTATCTGTCTGTCTGTCTGTCTGTCTGTGTCTACCTCCCTCCATCCCTCTTCTCCTCAGATCGTGTTCCATCCTGAGTTCCTGTCCTCCACGAGTCCTCTGCTGCCGATGGACTATGAGGAGTTTGTGCGGGGCTGCCACCTCGGGGTCTTCCCCTCCTACTATGAGCCTTGGGGCTACACACCAGGCACAAAACATAACATAGGAAATCTCTCTATCTCTATCTCTCTCTCTCTCTCTCTCTCTCTCTCTCTATCACTTTAACACACACACACACACACACACACACACACACACACACACACACACACACACACACACACACACACATTCATACACACTTTAGATCATGACATAACAACTGTATTCAATACATTTTGATGGCAACACATTGATAACAGGCCCAGATCACACAAAACACACACACACACACACACACACACACACACACACACACACACACACACACACATTTACTTACCTACTTGTCACTTACCCCATTTCCCATGTTTTCTGCAGCGGAGTGCACAGTGATGGGGATCCCCAGTGTCACTACCAACCTGTCGGGTTTCGGCTGCTTCATGGAGGAGCACATCTCCGACCCAGCAGCTTATGGTGAAGAACCCCCAATGCAGCCGCTCTAATGTCCCCCACACCTCATTCACTTTACAGTTTTTTAATCGTTATAAAAAACTGTAAAGTGAATCTACATGCCACACAATATCTGAATCTTCTCACCCAATCCCCAACAAAATCAGCAAAACCAAAAGCGAATTATTGGCCCTGGACTCCGTTTTCAATTTCATATTTTTTAGAAAATATTACACACATAGTTCACACAAAGGCACAATGATCAGACCTCGAACCCTTGTGCGCTATTTGTGCTTTTTAAGAACAAAAAAACAAAACAAAAGACGCTGTCAAAATGCAAGATTTGAAAAGTTATTGTTTTTCAACTAGTGTATATCATAAAGCGATGTTGGGTAACGTCACTTCTGTTGACGTTCAAACAAAACAGAGAGCTAGCTCGTTTCTCCATCCCTCTCCCTTCCGGGCAATTGAAACTCTCCTAAACACGCATCTTGTCGGTGATTGGCTGGAACAGTTTGTTATGTTTTTATGGTCCAGGCTGGACCAGATTGTTTTTGTTGCAGTTTTTGGAGCCTGGGCTGTCTATAGAGAACACATTTTTTTTTACAGTGTATTCAGGGCACAGACAGCTAGTGGATGGTGAGGTGATGTTAGCTGTATGTGACAAAAAATGTTTTAGCTTAGAAATCGCGTAACATCGCTTAGAGCGCCTTTAATTTATATGTTTTGCATCGTTCATTTTCAACGTGTATAGTTTTATTATTTTTGTGATGCTTATTTGTTACTCTTACCATCATCTACTGTCCTCTGTATCCTTGCAAATCCTCCTCTTCCTCTGTGGCAGGCATCTACATTGTGGACCGGCGCTTCCGCTCGGCTGACGAGTCATGTAATCAGCTGACCCAGTTCATGTTTGGGTTCTGCCAGCAGTCGCGGCGGCAGCGCATCATCCAGCGCAACCGCACCGAGCGGCTGTCGGACCTGCTGGACTGGAGGTACCTGGGACGGGTGAGTGAGTGAGGGCTTTGGACCCACTGTAGACACATTCAGGCAGTCACACACACATGCATGTATGCACACACACGTACACTCACACACACACACACACACACACATGCACACACACACATTCACATCATTATCTTCACACTCTTTTTACCTGCCACATCTTTACACCGACTATGGCCTATGAAACAGTATGTGAAACAGTATCTAACTTTTATAGCAAAATATTCTGATAATAGGTGTTGATGATGAATTATTACAGTTTTTCTCAGTCGCTTTGGTGCATTTCTGACGGATAAAAACTGTAATATTAGTATTATTATCAGTTATTATCAGCATACTATGTGCTGTATGCTTGAAAATTGCATTATTATTATTATTATTATTATTATTATTATTATTATTATTATACTGTATGCTGTCATATATTGCTCTTTCCAGGGTTGGCTAATTGGTGCATCCTGCTGATTACATACCTATCACCTTCTTATTGTTTTTATCCAGTTTTACATGCGAGCCAGAAAGTTAGCCCTCAGCAGAGCGTTCCCTGATAAATATGAGATGGACACCTTGGCTCCGCTTCAGGTGAGCAGTCCAAACGTTTTCAGGATCTGGAGCCTGCCCAGGGTCTGAGAAATGTGCATTCATAACATGGTCTGTTGCGTTCAGTTTGGCTCACACAGCAAACCGTAGGCATTCAGTTTCTATAAATATACTGCTGACATTACAGAGAGAGCGAGAGAGAGAGAGAGAGAAACTTCATTACACAGTAGTTCTATAATCACATTCACAAACTAGAATAGCACTCATCAGAGTGCACACCTCTGCTAATCGCCTCAGATCTGTAACAGATCCTTGGCTAGGGAGGGTGTTTTCACCTTGTTGCACGGTTGGTTGGTTTGTTTGCGGAATTCTTCGGTGAGCCAAGAACTAACCCATTATAATGTGATCTGCTCCCAAAATCATGAACATCAGGCTAGTAGTTTTGCATAATCCTGATAACCAACCAACCATGCAACAAACAGGCAGAGATGAAAACATAACCTGAAGGTGAATCAAAATACAAACAACAATACTGTATACTGTACTTGATCTTACTTGCAGGCTGATGATAGACAATACTCTCCTATAAATACACATGTATAGCAATATGTATATACATATTAAATATATATTGGTACATGTGTATTTATAGGAGAGTATTGTCTATCATTTTAAATTTTATTATTATTATAATAATATATAATTATGGTCATTCTACTATACTGTCATTAACTGTACTGTTAACTGTACTTCCATGTTAGGATGTGTGTGTGTGCTTGTATGTGTGCATAGTAGTTCAACCACCGGTCTAGGGCTGAAACGATTCATCGAGTTACTCGAATAACTTGATTACAAAAATTACTCGAGGCAAAAACCCTGCCTCGAAGCCTCGTTAAATTCCTATGACGCGCACTATACGCGCACAGATTTTATTGTTCCACACGGACCGTTGTTCGGGAAGCACACCACTAGCGCGTGAATCGTGATACATTCTGAATCATAGATTATGTCTATGTTCTGAATTAGCTGGCGCAATGGCTGAGTCAAGATGTCCATAAATGGCAGAGAATGTCTTAAGTTTTCAAGTAAAGTTTTGGGATCATTACATACTCAACAAAGGAAAAGAACAAGCATCTGAACCGAAAACATGCACTCCATGCTGTTTCACCAAGCGTCAATAAAGTAGGCTATCTATCAATCTATCTAGCCTATCTATCATCTATCTACGTAGCCTATAGCCTACATTGATGTTGGCTGATTTTAATCACATACTGTAGCGATGTCGTGATATGTTTAGCTTTTTATGTTTTTAAAGCAACACCAAAGAACTTTTCCTCTGTCGCACGCACTATTTGTTTATCCAGCACTGGCTTTGGAAATAACAATGTCCACAGACAAGGTAGAATATGTTGCATGATTTTATGAAAGTACAATGTATTGCGACATCAGATGCAAGTCACATTTGTAGTTTCTTATGTGTCATTCCATCGAACTACAGATCCGCTACCCGATCTGGCAAACTTACATAGTGCGGTTATAGTCCATAGAGGGCCGCGAAGCGAATGCAGAAGTGCCGTTCACCCTGTTACGAGTTGATGAACCACTGAAACGATTTTGGAAACATTATTTTAAGGTAGAAAAAACTCTTTGGTGTTGCTTTAACTTATTCACGTTCAATTGCAAGACAGTATGCCTAAAAAAGAACCAATTTTTATACACACATGCATGCACCCTCATCTTTCCTCACGCACCGCACGCGTGCACACACATTTTGAACATTATTTAATTGTTGGCACTGGCACTTATAAACACTAAATGGGTAAATTGCAATAAATGGGCTTAGTTTTGGAGCCAAATGTTGGAGTTTGAATAAATACCTCTGTGCCAATTGCTTGATCATTTTACAGCCATGTCATTTTCATTATGCATTATTTGTTTTGGTTGTTTAAAAACGCAAAAAAAAAATGTATCCGATTAATCGATTAATCGATCGATAAAGTGCTAGATTAATCGATTACAAAAAGAATCGATAGCTGCAGCTCTACACCGGTCTTTAAAGTGTGTTTAGGTGAGGAGAAGGTGTGAACCAGAGCTCTGTGTTATTCCTGTGACTGCTGACGCAGATTCTTGCACAGGGAGGCTTCCTGTCAGGTCTGACCCATTTTCTGCGAGGTTAATTGACAGAATAACATTTGGCTGAATGGCAAGCGATGATTCACAGTACTACTTCTGAGCTTGGTTCGAACATGCCGACATCCCTGTTGTGCAGGTCTTTCAGAGATCTGCAGGTGTGGAGATGCACACAGAGACACAGGAACACTCACACGCACGCAGGCACGCACGCACACACACACACACACATCTACACACACACGCACGCACGTACGCACGCACGCATGCACGCACGATTTCACTTTGAGCAGACAGGTTTATATGAGCCTGGCACACAAGGTTTCCACTGGACAGTGGGCTTTTTGCGCAAGAGTATGAGTATCCTTGTAATATTGTAACAAATTCTGAAACATAAGAAAAAATTAACATCTGTTGCAGACCACTTCCTTTTTCAGGGAAGCTGTGGTGCAAATGGCTGCAGTGTCCATACCACATTTGTGTCCAACTATTCACCGGGATCTGGGTTTGAATCTGACCCACCCAGTTATTTCCTGATCCCACCACATCTCTCCCTCCCACTCGCTTTCTGTCACTCCTATCTGAATAAAGGCAAAAAGCCCAAATGTAGACAAAAACACTTTTTTTTCTGTTTTATATTTCTTTTTCCCATATTATCAAGCAGATATACCCTCCATCCTTTGTTATTGTTTGAGATGTAACTTATAGGGTATAGTAAATAATATTTATTTTTACAGGGCTTAAAGTAAGGGACATTTCTACATCTGAAAGTTATCAGTATTTTCCTTTATATACAATTATATGTTTTCTAGCTTTAAACAGCCTGGCCCAGGCCTAAATTCCAGCACTGTGTCTGAGAACGTTAAGCCCTGTTTTTATGCACTAGTTTGTTTTGAAGTAATCTTGTCATTTATGAAGTATGTGAGGTCAGTGCCAGCGTGTTGTTAAAGTGTGTAACGTGTTCTCTTTTGTTTGGCCTGCCACAGGCGGAGAGCTTCCGCTACCCACGCCCCCAGTCTGTGCCTCCATCCCCCTCGGCCTCGGCCCATTCCACCCCCCACCACTCTGACGTGGAAGACGAGGATGACGACGAGCCCTACGATGAAGATGAGGAAGCCGAGTGGGACCGCCAGAACATTAAGACGCCCAATGTCATGCTTGGGACTGGCAAGACGAAACAACCAGAGCAGAACGGCAACTAGATGGCCCCGTCTTGTCTTCAAATGCCCCGCTTTGCCCTTTACTGGTGAAACGGCTTTCCTTTGGCCTTCTAACACCCAAGAAGAGGAAGATTTATGTGTCTAACAAAATGTCGTACATGATCTTCCAATACAGTGGTGTTATGCAACTTAATGGATTGCAAAAAAGTGAGTAATATCTATGCTGTTACCTGACAGAGAGTTTCACCATCAGTTTTAATGGCAATTAATATGGAAGCATATTAGGACATTATTACTCATTATGTGCTAATATTGTGCTAATATTGTTCCATAACAGTAAAGGATCTGATCATAACTGTTTGAGCCATTTGGACACTGAAGTCCTTTGTGTTTACTCTCTGGGAATCAATAGTACTAGATACTTTTCAAAGTCAATATCTAATCACATAATATGTTGAAGTGACGCAAACATCTGTCTGTCAGTGCAGGAAAATACCCTGATAATCTGAAGATAAAATTGGAAATAAACACCTGACATATTATTTCTCTGGTGGTGAATGAGTGGATCTGTTTTTTTTGTGAGAGTTTGTGAGACAAATTCACTTCACAACAGTGGCTATGAATGCATGTTCTGTTTAATTCAAACACTCAGACACTTTTGAGAAGCGGCTCCATACAAACACTTCCTCTGACAGAATAAATTACAGTTCAGTTCAACATTTAAAAAAGAACAATATACAATGCATATGTATATACACTTATATTTAGTTTCCCCTCAGAAGTAGTCTTGTTTCCATCCAGGAACGTCTGGAAAGTAAGCCTGCGGTTCATTGTCATCCCCTGAAATAAAAACACCAGCATTCCAGCTTTATACAATCTGACTAAAGAAAATAGATAAGTGGAGGAGAATTAAATACGGGATAAGAAGAGGGGAAGTAAATGATAATACACAACACATTTGCAAGCAGCATTATTTGACATAGTTTCAGTGGGTAATACTCATCACATGATTATAATAATCAACAGAAATACAAATACAGAGTGCACATCAAACTAGCTGAATTTGTGACCTTGTGTGACCTCTTCTTTGGCCCGCTGAAGAAAATTCAGGAGTATTGCAGCAGCTTTGGATATACTCAGCTTCTCGATATTCTGACTACGAGTCTCTAAAAGTAAGAGACAGACAGGAAACGATGGATAGAAAGACAATAAGAGAGAGAGGGTAATTACTTTCCACGTGTTTACATACACAAATCCAAAACTGTTACAACCATGTCACACCAGCTTACCTAAGTGTAGACTGTCGTAGATATCTCCCTCCGGTACATCTTCTGGGACAAACCTCCGTCCCTCTGTGGGAAGCAACAAAGGGTCAGACACTCACTTTCAGTGTTTCAAGCGCTTCTTTACGCACGGCGATAACTGTCTGGAGAATAACCTACAAAGTACTATTTATCTGGGTACCTACGTGTTCCCTTCAAATACAACATGGCCTGGGGTGTCCAGTTTCTACGCTGGAAGTTACCCTACAGTAGAGACAAAAACAATAACAAACAAAGTGTTACTACGCCACAGTCGTATTGTCCATACCTCAGAAGTAAAACACGCAACAGCGTGGTTAACATCAGTACCTTCGGTGCGCTCCAAGCGTGGGACACAAATGTTGCGACCAGCAACAAAGTGAAGGCGTACGCGGTTAGATTCCTTAGGCTCTGTCAAAAGTTGATTACAACGATGTTACAACGTCTCCGCCAATACATCAATAAGTAGGACCTACTTAACCATCGTGACAATTAGTTTAGAAAGTTTTCCATCATGCACCAGAACTATGCGTAAACAATGCGTAAAACGCAAACGACCGAATGGCTATATTCCAGAGTTTAAAATATGTATCCAAGATTGGCGTAAAAACGAAGTTGTAGCTTATGTATTACTAATGATAATTCATTACTGCTAATACATTGGTCTTATATTTCCATCTTATATTTCTTATGCCTCGTCCGAATTGTTGCATTACATTTTTTTTTTGCATATGCATGCAACGATTACTCTACAGAAGAGTTCTAAGTACTGCTATGAATATCAGTCTTACTTGCATTGTTACCGATATTCTCTTCGGCTGCAGCAAGGTGTTCTGCCCGTGCCAAATTGTCTTATCTGCGCGTTCATCCTCTGTATTTATAGTTATCTGGGGGAGGAATCCTCCGCGTAATGCTTTATGGAAATCATCCAAAGCGATAGGTCAGGTCAGATTGATCAGGGAGAGGTTGGTCTACAGCCAGATCCCCTGATACACGAACTCGTCAGGGCATGCGCAATTAATTACCAATCTAAATGTGGTGCACACTCGCGGCCGTAAATACCGAATAATAAAATATACACACTTCATCATTACCATGAACTATCGAAGCCTCTTGATTTATATCTGATCCTCATTTTCAGAAAGACGAAGATGAGAGCATAAAGTCGATTCCTACTTCTTCACACACAGCACAAATTCACGCGCGAAAACAGAGACCGGGTTATTAATGTAACAAGCTGCAGGACACATATTGATATGTTTACTATCTGCTCGCTGGCGCAGCGAAAATAAAGTAATTTTTATGAATGAACCCCTGACAGACTCTCAATGAACGCCTGTCGTTGTTTTATTGGTTGAATACAAAAATGTCTTTCACTCATTCATTCAGGAATAAGGTATTGGCAATGTTTCATACTGGGAGTCTCGGATTAATGTCATCAATTATATACATTATAATATAAAGAAAGCTTAGTTTGGCCTACAGAAAAATTGTCATGAAGAATGGCCATCATGCACACAGTCAATTCACAGTAAAGACAAGGCACATGTTCTTTTGTTAAAACTGTATTTACAAAAGTAGCAGATGAACAAAACAAAGGTTTTACCTTTCACAAGAATATCTCTTTCAGATTTCAAAGACCTGTTTACAGTCAAGCATGTTTGGAAAACACAAATTGAAAAACAAAAAAAATATAACAAATATGACAAGTTGACATAGTTGACAATAACTTGACAATCCTATAAAGCATAAGACCATTTTTTCCATCCTGCCACTTAAACTAGGCCCAGAACCAGGTCTGTCACTCAAGGTACTGATAAGACCCAATAAAACAAAATAAAATAAAAGTGTAACATCTTGTCAAATTTATGGCTGAGATTGACATCTCCATCTGAGAGAGGTCTGACCACAGGCACGATGGGAAGGCTTAAGCTGTAACAGCGTCCTCCACTCTCCTCTTCAGTTGAACTGGGGATGAAGTGGGGAGGAGGATGATGATGAAGAGGAGAAGGCATTTCCGTTGTACATTCAAGAGATTCCTCTGCACAGAGGGGGAGTGGCAAGGAAGTGGTGGCTGGAGTCCATCATCAACAGTGACCAATGGCAGAAGGGGATATGGGTGGAGGGCATGACTGAGTGATAGAGGAAGCCCCACCCACCCATAGGTAACAGACTTTGGTGGCCATTGGTTACCAAGGCAGGGCATGTGGTGTGAAGGGGATAAATGTGTTGTCAAATATTTACTCTTTCACATGTTGCCTCCACGGCTTGAAACAGTCTGAGAATGAAGGAGGCTTCATTGCATGACCTTTGGAGTTTGATTTGACCAGTCGACCAGGGACTTAAATACATAAAATTGCTTTTGGTTTCTGTCATAAATAGTGTCAGCTCAAGCAGTCTGTAGTTACTACACCATATTGTTGCTTTCACCCAATTTGTCCACATACTGCAAGGAAATAAGGGAGATAAAAACAAAGTTAGTGGTTTGGAAAGTGCTAGAGCGTCACACAAACACAAAACACATGCTATCAAACAGCTGGAGGCAACGAGGAGGAGAATAAATAAATAAAATATATGCATGTATATATTGCATGAACAGATACAACTGAAGATGCTTTTCAGAAACGACATGTTTGCTGAGATGAGAATGGTGTATTTGTATAACGGTGCAGCATGGCCATAACAAGTGGAAATAAAGCATGACGAGAACGATTCAATCCATGTCCAACCACTGGAGAAGACACAGGAATGTATATATAGTATATATACTTTTTTGATCCTTTGGTCTCTGCATTTAACCCAATCGGTGAATTAGTGAAACACAAACAGCACACAGTGAACACACAGTGAGATGAAGCACACACTAATCCCGGCGCAGTGAGCTGCCTGCTTCAACGGCGGCGCTCGGGGAGCAGTGAGGGGTTAGGTGTCTTGCTCAAGGGCACTTCAGCCGCGGCCCACTGGTCGGGGCTCGAACCGGCAACCCGACGGTCACAAGTCCAGAGTGCTAACCAGTGGGCCACGGCTGCCCCTATGGAAGGTTCTTTTAAACCTTAAAGACACTGCAGATTACATGTATGTATGTATGAAAATGTACAGAAATGTAATACTACTACTACTAATAATAATACTTATTTAGATTAACTGTGGATATAGGCTTTATTATAAAGACTTCATACATACTTTTAACATTTAAACTTTATACATAACTTTAAACATAACAAATTTCTGTATCAGTCCAGAACATTATGCTTTATTTTATAAAAACAAAGCTTCAACATCCAGAAAGAGATTGAAGGTAATCATTGTAAAACTGAGAACATACAATTTCCCAAAGGAGGAAATTAACATGTTTTTGCATTGTATTGTGTTGCATGGCACATTGGAGGAATAGGTCAGTTTAGCACTAATTTGATATATAATATCTAAAGAAATTAAACTTTCCAGTGCAAGATATGCACAAAATAGTTGACATGTAGACATGTAGAATGATTGAGTGATTTTGATATATTAAAATGAATTTAATGTATGATGGGGTTTGAAGCTTTAATTAAAATGCATTATTTACGGCTGTCCATTACTTTGGTGTCACAGAGCTATTAGCAGTAAACTCTCATAATCAATACAGCCTTATAGGCTCAAGTAGGCTCCCCAGGAGTAGTACTAATATTTCATACAGATAAGGCCATTCACAAACAACGCCATTCATCAAGCCAAACACTCTAAGGTCCCATGCTGACATAGAAGAGGGCGACTCCAGGCGAAATAACCACGGGTGACGATAAATGCTGCACCACAAAGTTAAAAACGAATTTTTGATGACTTTTTTGGATGATGAAACTTTTGATGCGACAAGTTAATTGCTGGCAATGTGTATGCAGCTTAAGGATATGTCAATTAAATGAAGGATTTTAGGAAATTAAGGATTGTGTTATTTGACAAAGAAATCAGGGAACAAAACAAAACAAAAATATCTGCATGCAAAAACTATGCTAAATGAATTGGGATGAGACGATGCATTCCAGAATCATGTTAGGAGGGACGAGGGATCAAGGGCATGCAGACATGCAAAGGAGAATGGGGTGAGGCAGGGAGCAGTGGTGACTGACCACAACTGCGGGCTGCTCTCCACAGCCAGCCTCACGAGGGCTTGAAAAGGAACACACACACACACACACACACACACACACACACACACACACACACACACACACACACACACACACACACACACACACACACACACACAGTATGCAAAGATCAAGTCTTTGACAAGTCCACACAATAGGTTTGTTGTAAGGGCAACTTTTAGATATTTTTTTGTGGTTAGGAGAATAGCTGCATAGCTGCTCAAAATCAGTAAACAGTAAAGGGGACACACATCAATACCATCAAATGTACCGTTTTGTCAGTGGGTTATGTGCTATTATAACAACTCCATTATACTTTATGTAAATTAGTTATTGCATTCAGGGCAACATCAAGCAGCTTTGAGTTCATCATTCTCCAGTGTTTGGCATGCTTGCAAATACACGGCTTCTGTTCTAATTACAACACAACTTTGTCCTTTGTTGGCACAGTGGGACATATGCCAGATCTTGTCCCAAAGCAGATTGGAGAGGAAACCACACCCAAAAGATCCATGTGCTTGGCATGTGCCTGAATGATTTTGGAGCACACCCTGTCACACCACCCCCATCCCCAAGGCCTTAAAGCCATAGTATACTTCTGCAGACACAGTCTGAAGAGCCTGGATGATGTCCCCAAACACAACAGCAAAACAAGTATGCTTTGGAGACACAGAGGTGCATCACAAAGCCAGGTGTGCAGATGTACACTTGGGCCCTTAGTCTAGACACCCAGTATAACCTATTCTCCAGCCCAAATCCACCCTCGTCTGATTCAGACCTCAGCTGTGCGACCCCTCTTTCGGTGTTGGGTGTGGCCCTCTCCGCTCTTCTGTGCCTCAGTCCGGTCCCTCATGCTCCACTTACCCCACTGATGAAGGGGAGGTTGAGCAGAGAGCCCAGCACAGGTATCCTCCTGATGAAGCCAATGACCACTGGGAAAAAGCCCCTGAGAGAGGAAACAAGGAAACAAACAAACAAACACATACATTGTCAGTAAGCACCAAATAGTATAAGTATATAAGTATTAGTACCATGGTCTAGGTTGAAAAGGGTGTCGTTTAAAAAGTGATATACTACACCTATGAAGTAGATCTGGTAAAAAAAAGTTTAATCGCCGTTCCATATCAATGCTTATGAATGGTAACTATAACAACGATAGTAGGACGACAGTTGAGCCTGGAGGCAGGCTTCGCAACAACGGAATCAACTGTAAACAGCTGAAAAAACTAATGATTTTAGCTCTAAAACTCATTTGGTATTAATAATTGATTTCATATTTATTTATTGCGTAAGTGACCATGGTATAAATGGGATAATGCCCTTCGATGCGTCCATTATCAGAAATAAATGGACTTTGTGTCGGACGGTTTACGCCTTCGCGTCGTCCATTTATTTCTGACAATGGACACCTCGTCGGGCATTATCCCTTACATATACTCTTTTGATCCCGTGAGGGAAATTTGGTCTCTGCATTTATCCCAATCCGTGAATTAGTGAAACACACTCAGCACACAGTGAACACACAGTGAGGTGAAGCACACACTAATCCCGGCGCAGTGAGCTGCCTGCAACAACAGCGGCAGGCGGGGAGCAGTGAGGGGTTAGGTGCCTTGCTCAGGGGCACTTCAGCCGCTTCCTACCGGTTGGGGTTCGAACCGGCAACCCTCCGGTTACAAGTCCGAAGCGCTAACCAGTAGGCCACGGCTGCCCCAAATCTGAGAACTGCAAACTCCAAATAGTTGTCATTTCATATTTATATATGAATATATATATATATATATATATATATATATCATGAAATTATACATATCATGAAATAATAATATATTTGAAAGTAATACAAATTCAATAGAACCTTTTCCAGCATTTGTTGCTTTGAATAAACACATCAACGATGTAATGGAATGCTGTCTAGATCTTCCCCCATGATTAAATTATACCTTAATGTGTAAATAATGTGTCTTATGACATGTGTTTTACACATAAGGACATGAATACAACACAAGTAATAAAAATTACACAAGTTGGTTATATTAATGAGTAAATGTGTGTTTAAAAGTGCATTTCCTCTGGTGCTAAAGTTAGATTTTCTTTCTTGCTTTGGATGCTTACCTGAAAAGAAGGAAGAAGCCATAGAACTCCAGGCAAACCCCGACAATGGGCCAGCCAATCAGAACAATAAACACACCACCAAGGAAGAAACTGGTGGCCTTCATCTTGTGCTTCTGAAAGAAGAACCTGAACGTCCTCTCGAGACCAATGACAAACGCCAGGCCTACCACAAAAAGAATCTGGAACGAGCACAAATGCATGCATGCAAGCACGCACGCACACACACGCACACACACACGCACGCACACAAGTTAGTGATGACAAACTGACAGCTTCAAACAATATAACAGTTTGCGCTGAATTCAACTGTTAGCCTGGAAAAGTGTCGTTGGCTGACAGCTGTGGAATTCTCAGCATTCAGGTAAAGATGCTGATAAGACTGGTGTGGCTAGACTGAAAAGTAACTCCTACATTATCTGCTCAGATACATGCCCATGCATGCGGGTACACACACACACACACACACACACACACACAATGCCTGCATATTTTGGATTTCCATGAAAACACTTACATTTCCGATGGCTAAGAGGGCTTTGTCAAAAAACAGGATCATTCCGAAGAACAAGAAAAACACTCCAAATCCTGTCAGGCCAATGCCTATTTCTGTAAAGGAAGATGTGAAAGTGAATGTTAGCAGTGTCTCACCACAGTGAAATGTTGAGATTGCTTTTAAAAGGATTACTATGGGTATACAGGGGGCAACTTTTTTGAGCAATGCTGCTGGCAACAAGAACTGGTTCCATGTGTTCTGATCGGATTATCATGAAAATATCAAAGTTCTCTTGATGCCCAATATGAATGGGAACGTGCCAGAACGACTGCACAACAACATTGCTCAAAATGTTGCTTTGTGTATTATCTGTTCATTGCAGCTGATCAGTAGAAGCGTCTTTACAATGATCTTTGTGTCAAGAATATATGGGATCCTTTTATTTCCCTATGACTCGATAAAGAATTAGCCAGCTATCTTATCTAACTAATTATGTCTTCATAATCCATATTTAGTGAACTTAGAGCAAGCCATTTCTGACAGCATTCCATTCGGAGTTGGCTAAAATGAACTTATCCTGCTCTTCCACATAGATCACATCAGAAATCACATTTAGCCAAACATCGGTCGCTCAGTCATTATTAGTTGATTCGATTAACTTTAACGGTCAAACCCGGTCCATAGAAAAGAGCAAACAAACAAAAATGCTTTTAAGACACACTGGCACATCAGGAAGTTCAAACATTGCAAGTTTAGCAGACGTTAACTATCCTTAGCTATATTTGCCGACTTAAGACCAACAGGCCTACCTATCTTTTTTCAGTTCTTGCGTGACTAAACCTTTTACACTGTACAGGCTTTTACAACATAGGTTAGGTTTTAAGCTCGAAAGTTGTTATTTGTGTACGGTTCACTAGATAGTACACAGCTGTATGATGATATTTTATTTAGCATGCTAACGTTAGCTAGGTACAATGACAGCATATGTTCATATTAACTTAGTTGGTTAAACACAGCTGTCACGAGTATACCGACTGTTTGACAATAGTCTTTGGCATAAATATTAAGCATACATACTCTGTGAATCCGTTAACGATATCATCTTTGAGGCTTTAACGTCAATGTCTTGTACACAGCTAGAAGTTCTCGGTGTATCTGGCAAATTAGATGACTATACTGCAAATGCAGCAGCAGCAGCCGCCACGTCTTCCGGAACCACACACAGGCGGCAGAGAAAGATCTTCCGGATAGAACGATACCATCACATGTAACGTTCGGCTGCTTGGCACAGACATAGTTTTCATGGAAGACCTGAGTTTTAACTTAACCGCTGTTGCTAGCCCATTTTAGTTGTTGTGGAAAAATGTGTCTTTATTGCTTTTTGAGCAGAAAAAAAATGGTCACAGTTTGTTAAATGTACCCCCAGAGAATGTCTAATAATACGGGCTCTGGTACCCCCAACATTTCTGATGCACCCTCTGACCACGTGCTTGCACCCGCCAATGGAGACCCATGCGAATCAGAGGGCGCGTAGCATCCCAGCCTCATTGGTTCAAATCCTGACATTTACAGAGTAACTGTAGCAACCAGGCGAGAGAGATGAAAACAGAAGAGAAACAACTACTAACAAGGCGGTAACATCGTGTGGCTGGCGGCACATGAGGATCTTGACAAAACAGTGAGTTTATGGCCTAAGAGATGGCGATTTTATATAGAGATCAATTCTCTCCTAGGAAGTTCGATTGTCTCCGCTCTCAGCTCAGGTGCACTGTCCAAGTTAGCTAAGCTAGAAAGTGAAGTGAAGTGAAGTGGCGGCGGAGTGTTAGCAGTTCACACTTCAGCTAAATGTTAACGGTAACGGGCTCACAATAATTTACCCTATTTTAATGAATGCAAAAAAGCTAAAGTTAACGGTAACTGTTAGCGCAACTGTTTGTCGCTTGATAGAATATGCTCATATTCAGGGATTTAGCCACTCCAGCATCCAAAGGCAACTACAGCCATAACGTCGTCCTTTTTAGGAAACGGTTCTTTATTTATACATTTCCACTTCCTTTGTTTACACTGAGATAACATTCCAGTCATCCTGGACCGTCGTTGGTTAGGAGAGCTGTCGGGAAGATTGGATCCAACTGTGGAATGGGCCATAGTCCACTCTGTGAATGTAGGCTACTTTGAAGTTCTGGATTAGCCTATTGCCATAGTTTGGTGAACAAAGCAAAAGTGAAAGAAAGAGGATTAGAGTAGATTAGAGAAAGAGAAAGATAGCAGAATAACTATTTATACACCCATATGGTTCTTTCCCTTTCAGAATAATAAGAAAGTGAAAGCGACATATTTCCTGTTTCTGAAGCCTTGTGCTTAACATGGAGAACAACAGCAATGAAGGTGAGTTGATTCCACTTAATACTCAATCTTTTATTCCTAAAGTGCTGCCTGAGTTGTTTGTGTAGCGTATGCTAGTTAGGTTCAGTCTCGCAGGGGCAGGTGGTGATGCGGTCTTCCTCTGGGACTATGAAGACTGGAACAAGCGTAGCATGGTTTTTCGCCATTAGCCACTCCCAGGAGGAGGTTGTTAGGGATGCTAGTGAGCCAAAGGTGTCAGACCCGCTAGCCCTCCCTTCTCCTAAACTGTGGGTGATATGTCACCTGGTATATTCCTCAGAGAATTACCTGTTTTGTGTAATTGTGTGACAGAACATAGTGTCAATATACAATTTGTTAGAGGAAAAGTGAGTTAGAGGAGAAGTGATTTGGTTGAAGCGAGTCGTTAAAGAATATATATATCCTTTAATATTTAAACGGTAAGTATGTAGGCCTGCCATGAGGTTGTGTGATGTAAAAATGCACCATGCGTATTTGTTGTTGGCTGTTCCAGATGAGGTCCAGGCAGAGCTGGCCTCTGTTGAGCTGGAGCTGGAGGATGTGGAGCAGCAGATCGCCTCCCTGCTGGACAGGCAAAGCGAGCTGAACTCGCGGAGGGCGCGTCTGCTCAAGTCTCTGTCCTCTGATGGGGCGTCTGCGTCACCTGGCTCCTCTCAGCCCACCAGGCCAAGCCTCAGCAAGCAGGAGTTGCAGAGTTTCAAGAACACAGGTGTGATGCTCATCCAATCAATGTCTTTCAATAAATGTCGTGTTGCTGTATATTACATTGATATGACCGCTCATAACGAGACTCCAGAATGTCTCTGAATGAAAGCGTGATAATCCTCCCGACTTGGTTGTAGTGTATAAATGCTGCTTCCTTTTTTTGTCAAATTTATTGACAATCAATCAACACTTTAATAAGTCATAGACAAAAACTCCTTTGCTCAAAAGCTAGATTCGTTCTTTCTTCCCATAATTTGACAGCCAATGTAAATTAATTCGGATATGGTTCATGTGTAACATGGTGTGTCCTGCATCCTATTAGTGACAACAGTATGTTCTGTATTTTCTTTTTGATGCTGTTCATCTGCTTTTATTTGTATCTGTTCTGCCATTAACTACTCTTTTTCTCTCTGCAGATTTCCCCTGGTCTAAAGAAGTGCAGGAGAAGCTGGGCTCCACATTCAAACTGGCCAAGTTTAGACCCCTCCAGCTCCAGGCCATAAACCTCAGCATGTCTGGGAAGGACCTGTTCCTCGTCATGCCAACGGGCCGAGGGAAGAGTCTATGCTACCAGCTCCCAGCTGTGTGTTCCCAAGGTTCTCAACAGCGCTTTCTGATATAATATCTGTATACTAATATATGTATTTCTCTGTAACTTTGTCTACTTGTCTTGCTTTTGTGTATATCATATTTTATATTGTGTATGCGTGCTATGTCCATATGCCCCTGGGTGCAGCCACACAGAAGGGTTTTAATGCATATGGCGCCGTCTTTGTGTTTACTTTGTGATGCAGAACTCAGATTTTCACATATGGATTACATAATTTGAAGATTTTACTGACTGTGTGTGTGTGTGTGTGTGTGTGTGTGTATTTGTGTGTGTGTCTGTATGTGTGTGTGGACATGTGTGCAGGTTTTACACTAGTGATAACTCCGCTAGTGTCTTTAATGGAGGACCAGCTTATGTATCTGGAATCAGTCGGGGTTTCTGCTGTCTGCCTCAATGCCTCCAGCACAAAGGTAACTGACGGACAAAAATATATAAAACAAAAACTGCAGTATGCAGTTACATGCACTTTATACTGTAATGGCATACATTAAGGTTGAAAAATGAAAACACATGCAATAACACATGCACATTATGTTAATGACATGAGTAAACTGTGAACACGTTGCTGGCGATTGGCTTAGTGCCCATCGCTCCCCGCCTCAAGTTGAAATTATTTTAACTTTTTTGCACAACGTTTCGCGTAGCCAGTGGTTATTTCGCCTGTAATCTCATTGTTACATTAACATTCCATGCTCCCTCATCACTTGTCTCTTGCAGCCTTGGAAATCCTGAGGAATCTGTTTATTTATAGGTTTTCGCATACAAGGAATTTGTCCGGGTAGTGAGGCACAAATCGGTTAAGCATACAAAAAGGGACAAGACAAACAGTTTTTTCCCCCCCTTTTTTTTGCACAAAAGATTAATAAAAGTAGATCATAAGAATATGAATACAAATGTGCACATGTATATAGACGATAAATGAGTATATCTGCATTTAAAAGGAACATATGAGAAGTGTGTAACAGTGCAAGTTGTGTCAATATTAACCATTTACTAGCTGCTCGTCGGGATGAAACAGGAGTAAGTGGGCATTGTTTTTCAAATCAAATCAAATGTTTATTTGTCACATACATTATACAGGTAGCCTATAAATGCAGTGAAATGCTTGTTCCACTGACTCCAAGACTGTGCAAAGGATATATAGAAAAGGAAGAATAAAGAAAGAAAGTACAAAGTGCAAAAGTGTTTAGGCTATGCTGGTGCTCCTGCTACAATCCTCATTTAAAATCCTGATAGCCTGGGGATAAAAACTTTTCCGCATTCTCTCCGTGTTGGACTTCAGGCAGCGGTAACGTTTCCCAGACCGTATGATAGTGAAGAGGCAGTTGTTGGGGTGACTGGGATCCCTGATAATTTTCCTTGTTCTCGACTGACATCTCCTTATGTAAATTTCCTGTAGGTTGGGTAGGGCACTTCTGGTGGTACGTTCAGCTGATCTTACTACTCTCTTCAGAGCTTTACGGTCTAGCTCAGTGCTATTTCCATACCAAGCTGTTATACTGCCAGTGATAACACTTTCAATGGTGGTTCTGTAAAAGTTCTTCAGTAGTTGTTGAGGTAGCTTGAAGTACTTGAGGCGTCTGAGGTGGAAAAGACGCTGATGACCCTTTTTCACCAATGAATTAATATGCTTGGTCCAAGTCAGGTCTTCAGTAATATGGACTCCAAGATACTTAAAACTCTCTACCCTTTCCACTTGAGAGTCATTGATCATAAGTGGTTGATACATCTTATGCTGATCACGCCTGAAATCTATAAACATCTCCTTGGTCTTCGTAACATTCAGGAGGAGGTTGTTTTCCTGGCACCAGTTGGATAACCTGTCTACTTCACTCAAGTAAGCCTGCTCATTGTTCTTTGAAATGCGGCCAACTACTGCTGTGTCATCAGCAAACTTGACAATGATGTTGGAATCATGTACTGCTGCACAATCGTATGTGTAGAGGGAATACAACAATGGACTTAAAACACATCCCTGTGGCGCTCCTGTATTGAGAGTAAGGGATGAAGAGATGGGACTACCCACCCGCACGGCCTGGGGTCTACCAGTCAGGAAGTTAAAAATCCATTTACACAGAGATGGATTCAGTCCAAAATCTTCCAACTTAGTGAGTAGTAATACAGGTTTGATTGTATTAAATGCTGAGCTAAAATCTATAAACAGCATTCTCACATAATTCCCTGCCCTGTTATCAAGGTGGGCTAATGCAGTATGCAGTATACAATTGATGGCATCATCAATAGATCTATTAGTCCGATATGCAAACTGCAAGGGATCTAGATTTAAGGGCAATGATGAGAAGATGTAATTTTTGACCAACCTCTCAAAGCACTTCATGGCTATAGACGTCAGAGCAACTGGACGGTAGTCTTTCAGGCCAGCAGGATGTGAATTCTTTGGCACAGGAACAATTGTTGATCTTTTAAAACATGTTGGTACAGTTGACTGAGCCAAAGAGAGGTTGAATATTTCGGTGAATACAGGAGCAAGTTGATCTGCGCAGGTTTTGAATACTCGTCCAGGAATGCCATCTGGACCTGCCGCTTTTCTGGTGTTCACGCTCCTAAATGCTCTCCGCACGTCATGCTCTGAGAGCGTCATGAACGCAGTCTCCACTGGGCCTGACAGGACTGACGCGCATTCAACATGCGCCTGAGTGATGTCCTCTGCGTTTTGGTCAAATCGCGCATAGAATGTGTTGAGCTCATCTGCCAGCGAGGGGTCAGCGTTCACAATGGTGGAAGTTGGTGATTTGTAGTCCGACATCGTCCGTAGCCCTTGCCACATACACCTGGAATCTGACTGTTCAAACTGGGACCGGATCTTTTCCCCATACCGTCTCTTGGCTTCTTTCACCATTCTCCGTAGATTGTATGCGGCAGCTTTATATTCTTCCATGTTTCCAGATAGAAGCAGTTATAAGTTATAAGCAGCAGTTCGTTCATTCAGAGCTTCGCGGATGGAGTGGTTTACCCATGGCTTTTGGTTAGGGTATGTCTTCATGATGGCTTTGGGAACAGTGTCATCCACAAGCTTCCCTATGAACCCTACTACTGCTTCTGTAAACTCATCGATGTTCTCTTCAGATCTGAACACATCCTAGTCCACAATGCTCAGCGCATCTTAGAGCATGTTTTCAGACTCCTCTGACCAGAGCGTCACCTCACGCATGGCTGGAGGCTCGCGTTTCAGTTTTTGCTGGTACCTGGGCATTAGGAATATTGCAGAATGATCTGATTTGCCGAAAGGAGGAAGAGACTTGGCTTTGTATCCATCTTTGAACAAAGTGTAGCAGTGATCCAGTGTCCTCTCCCCTCTGGTGTTACATTTGACGTGCTGATAAAAATCCGTCATGACCTTCTTGAGACGGGCCTTATTGAAGTCACCAGCCACAATCACAGCTGCATCCAGGTTGTCATTCTGTTGCTTTCTGAGAGTCCCGGACAACTCCTTCAGTGCTGTATCAGTGTCCGCTTGAGGTGGAATATAGATGGTGGTGACGATGACTGATGTGAACTCCCGGGGAAGATAAAATGGCCTGCATTTCACAGTGATGAGCTCCAAATCAGGTGAGCAGTGTTTTGCTAGTACCTTGACATTCCGGCTATCACACCAGCTGTTGTTCACAAAAATGCATACCCCCCCTCCTCTAGTTTTGCCAGAATCTGTCGTTCTGTCCATGCGATGTACAGAGAGAGATTCAGCAGGCTGAATTGCATGGTCCTGCACTGACGGTGTTAACCACGTCTCAGTTAGGCAGAAGATGTTACAGTCACGTATGTCTCTTTGGTATTTCAATCGTGCCCTTATGTCATCCAGCTTATTATCCAGAGATTGGACATTGGCTAATAGGACACTTGGCAAAGACAGGCGGTGAGCTCGAGTTCTGAGCCTATTTCGGACTCCGGCCCGCTTTTCGCGATGTTTTCTCCGCTTGCATCTTTTGAAGTTGGTGCGCTCATCGGCATTCCTGAGAATTTCGCTCGGGCAGATTGATTCTGTGAAAAAGTTGTCAAAAAGTCCATTGTTTTCCAGAAAACCAATGTCAATCAGTGCCTGGCGACTATATGTTACACGACCCAGTGCAGTTGGTGTAAATAAAATAAATAAAATAATGGAAAATATTAAATAATAGCACAGTGTGGTAGGAGCCCGCAGATAGGCGTCCGAACGCGGCGGCCTCATTGTTGATGAGTGTTGTGAATTGTTTGAGTGATGACAGGTGTGTTTGATGAGGTTTACGCTTAACAACAGTGTATTTCCGCAGGAACACGCCCGGTCAGTGATGACGGGAATGACCGACAAAAACTGCACCTTCAAACTGCTGTACGTCACTCCGGAGAAGATCGCCAAGAGCAAGCAGCTGATGGCCAAGCTGGAAAAGGCCTACAACCTGGGCCTGCTGGCACGCTTCGCAGTGGACGAGGTGCACTGTTGCAGTCAGTGGGGACATGACTTCAGGCCAGGTGAGATCTTCTGATGTGCCATTAGTGCAACAGCAATGCTAAAGCATCATCGCGCATGCCTTATTACGAAAGGCGTCATTTAGAGTGGAACAAAACGCCACACACGATTAAACTACTACTAAATCACATTGGCCAGATTGTTGATTTGCATGTAATACCTTTGCATGTAATGCCATACTCTATACTAGTATGTATTTAGAAATTTTATCTTGGAAATAAGAAAACCTACACCTCCCTTGTCCTAAAAAAACATGTGGGACACCAAGGCACTCTTCTTAGAAATAAAACCTCTTCAATAAATATACTAGTTCATAATGGAACTTGTTAAAAACAATGCTATTCTTAATCTCCCTTGTCCTGTTTGTAGTTTTATTTTGTGTAAACTTATTTTATGTGTATGTCTTTTCACACAAATAAATGTAATGATCATCTGCACACAACCTGCTAAATACATCCTAGAGCTGCTCTGTTGGGAGATATTTCATTGAAATTATGTCGTTATTGAATGATTTTTTTTGCTGTCTCGTTGTGAAGCATTTCTTGTGTTTACTGTAGTATTAACATGGGATAAACTAAGAATCTGACAATTTTTTTTTATAATAATGTAATTCCATGGTGCATGAAAAAACTTATTACATCCATTGCCTTGGATTAAGACCATATAGAGACTTTTAAACTATGGTAGGTTTATGTCTCATAGTGAGCCATTTCTCCTTGTATTACACAATCTTGGCATGCAATGAACTGCGAGTCTGTGTCTCTTGCTGACTCTCCCCATCCAGACTACAAGCTGTTGGGCATCCTGAAGAGGCAGTTTCCTAAAGTGCCCCTGCTGGGCCTGACTGCCACGGCCACTAGCAGCGTGATGAAGGACTGCCAGAAGATCCTCTGCATCCCAGACACCACCACCCTCACTGCCCCCTTCAACCGGCCCAACCTCTTCTATGAGGTACTCTAGGAATGATTCACTGAAAAAAAAACATACCTTCACAAGACATGACAACCCAAAAAAAAAAAAAAAACAAGGAATGACTCACTGACACTTTCAGCCCTAATTTAAACTTGGGTGGAATTGATGAATAGTTGGTCATGGTGACGTTGACAATGTTTATATGCTTCCCCACCGGCGATAGCTGTGGCTGGACTCAAAGATGAACTGATTTGATTTTGGAGGTCATAGGTCAAAGTTCAAGGTCACTGTGAATTCGTGAATGTCATATCTCACATGAACGTATGAACGTATCAACATTGAACTGGTTAGATTTGTTTCTAATATCTGTGTATTACATGTCTAGCCACACAAATGTATGTCAACCAGAAAAAAAGCACGGCTGCATGAAAACAATGCGGTAATTCATGTTTGAAGTTAAAATTTCTTGCGTTTCAGGTACGCTATAAAGATCCCCTGAATGAAGATTCAATCAGCCAAATCGCTTCCCTTATCAAAAGCAGATACAAGGATCAGTCAGGTATATTTATCTTTATGGAATTTTAATTTCTTTCTTTTCAGAAATGCCACAAGCACATTTTGTGCTTAAGTTGTTAGTGGGTGTTTTAACCTAGTCTGGACAAGATAGAAAAAAAGAAAATATTATATACAGGTATAAACTAGAATGTAGTACAATCTATTTTATAATGAGGAAATCTGTACTTGTACTCTGCACAATGACAATGCAGTTGAATCTAATGAAAAGAAGTTGAAGTTGAGAAATGTGTAGGTAATCTATGTAAACTCACACTTGTTAATCTTGTCCCAAATCTGTGTTGTTCAGGTATAGTGTATGTGCTGTCTCAAAAGGATGCTGAGAATGTGTCTGCAGACTTGCAGAAACAGGGCATCTCGGCACAGCCGTACCACGCCAACATGGAGCCCAGCTACAAGTCCCGTGTCCACAGGCACTGGACCAACAAGAAGGTCCAGGTAAATGCAGACCTGCCAACCTGTACGCAGTTTGCGTAGCAACCACACATTTTCACATCAAAGTACGCCGGTATGATTTTTTACTTAAAACTACGCAAAAACAAGCAAACATCCAACTTCTCCGAAAACCTCCCTGGAGCGTGTGAATTAGAATCTCCCACAGATCTACTTCATGTGAGGGTAAGAGAAAGAGAATAAGTGACAAGTGAGAATGACAGACAGAACATAGTGATCGGCCTCTCTTTATTTTTTTCTTCGGGCAACGGTGAGTTAAATGAAAAACTTGATGAGGTGAGCTTGTGTTCACTCGCAAATTTGCGATCCCCGAGCTGCCATTTCGCAAAACTAAAAAATCTCCACGGAGTGTGATTGTGAATTCACCTAGGCCTAATAGTTTAATGTTGTCTTGGAAAGTTATTACTTGTTCACCACTTACTTCAGTTAACATTATATTTTCCATGTGTCGCTTGGTTAAAGTTTTCATAACTAAAAAGCTTTCAGGGAGTGCAGATCTTTCCAAGGCCAAATGTAGCTATTAACAATGAGTCTGAAAGTGGGCCTAGGCTAAATATTTTGAGTTGCTCAGTGATGAGTATTTAATTTGTTTATCTTTGGAGCTTATAGATCCATTTCTTCTTGTACGAAAATAAGCGAGACCAAATATTAGGCTTCCAGAAGGACATCGCGCAGCTATTGCTGAGACCGGCCCCTTTAGTTGTGATAATGTAATCATTGCAGCCTCACAGATGGCAGAAAGACACCGCCATCTTTCTAGTTTTGGGTAGGAAACTGCCCCCCACCTCCGAAATCAAAACACAAAAGAGCTGCTATGCAACAGGAATTCGGAGGTGGTGGTCGTTGGTGCATTCCCTCTATATTATACATAACATAGAGTAGAGTTATGTTCATACTTTGTTGCAAAAGACACATATTTAGCTTGTTTATTATTGCGCTTTTCAACCAGAAGGGGACCCCAAGAGCAAATCTTGTTAAAGGTGCCTTTAAGGGATAGCTTGCACACTGGCAACAGCAGATGTCCATAAGCCTCTGTCTACTGTAGATATATTTCTTTACAAAATAAATATCTAATAATAACGGATTGAAAAGAGAGCTACTGTAAAAGATTCAGTTTGCATTTTTAGGAACACCTTGGATCAAGTTTAGATAGATATGCGACATTAAAGATGGGACGGTATCCAAAATGTATCTTGCGTGCATGGCTATGTCTGTTTTTGGCTGCATGCATGAAGGCCGATGTGAGCATTTTTTTTTCTCAGCTTAACTCATTGAGTGCCAAAAAACGTAATATTACGTTTTTTCCTTCCCATGCGTTGAGTGCCAAAAACGTAATATTACGTTTTTAGCTTTTTTTTTTTAATTACGAAACTAGACACTCTAACACACCTTCTATGTGATTTTGGGAACTCTGTGATGAATGGAAATGAAATATATGACGATCGAAAACTCACAAACGCACAATCTGGACATTTTGGGGCCGTTTATACGAGAACGATTGCGAAGGAAGACGACAAAATATTTTATCATAAGTGCCTTTCGTTTACACGGCGACCCCGCCATTGGGGCTTGAAGACGCAAAAATCTAAAGACTCCTTCCAGAGTGTAGAGTTTTGAAGACGACCCGGGTTGCGTCTCCGTCTAAACGGCTAAACCAAAGATCCTTGATTACCTCTCTGGCTAAACTGTCAAATTAGAATGTCTGCGCGTGACGTACCGGGGTTCTATCACACCACCACCCAGCGGTCTGGAATGCATATCCAATAGAATATCACATACTCTTGCGTCTTCATATAAACAAAGATTTCCCCCTGAGAATGCTCGTCTAAACGCGAATAAAAAAATGAAGACGAGACGCCACTTCTGCGTCTTCTCTTTTCATCGTCACCGTAGAAACGTAGCCTTTATCTGGACATTTTATCATAACTCGGTTGCCGCTTTGGGTCAAATCAGTGACGCATGCACGTCAGGTCAAAACCAGGCCATTTTCGTGGGTCTATCACTAGGTGGCAGTCTCGCCAGGTCTCGCTGATCACCTCCTGGAAAGTTTACACAAGTAAGTAACAGGCAACACTTCATGTTCACAGGCCACTGTTTAGCTTGGGATTTCTCAGGAACAGAGGCGTGTAGAAATACACGGTTTGCACCCACCGAGAGCTTAAAGTCTCACCTTTTAATCGAGCCATTGTATGTGTTCATAGCTATAACACAGAATATTCTGTGGCTGTACAAAAATCATCAACAATGGTCTAGATTGCTGGCACTCTAGGACAAAGCTCCCGAAAACAGCTTGGCATTCAATGAGTTAAGGTGCTACTCAAAAAAATCTTCAAGGTTGGCAGGTCTATAATTGAGTCTTAACAGATAATATTTACTTTTTATAAAACAAATAAAAAATATAGGGGGATCATACGTTTCCTTCTAGTTCTTACTGGTCCTACAAGCAGGGTTGCCAGATTGGGCGGTTTCCCGCCCAATTGGGCGGTTTGGCAATCTATTTTGCGGGCAAAAATGGGTTTGGGCGGGTGTATAAAAATTGGGCTGGTTTCGGATCAGTTCGGCGGGTTTTTGTAGCCGAAACACATAGGCACTTCAGACCCTTCTTCCAGCGACCCTCAGCAGGCAGCAGTCTCTCACTCACTCACTCACTCACACACCCTCTGGCTGACGTGCCCCCTAAACTCACAACAGACACTCTCAGCTCACGTCACCTTATGTATCGAAACATGCATTCTAGCTATAAATGGCATAGTGCATGGTATTTCCATAACCGCGAGATATGCGCTTCACAATGACGGCAATAAGTTATTAGATATTCATAGCAGACAGTAAAGCCCAGCAGTAATTTATCTAAAATAACACATATTAAGTACCATTCATGATGTTGTCAAATATTGAAGTTGTGGGAAGTTTAAGCTGTATGTTTCTTTCGTCCCCCATGTCGTTTCATTTATCCCGGCCAGGAGGGACGAATGAAACAAAACGCACGTTCGATTTCTCCTTAAATAACTACTGAATGGTTTTGTTCAGACCTGAAAATGCAACTGTATTTGACAGAGGACAGATGTAGGTTGCTTGTGACAAAATATTAGCTTTCAGTGTTTTACGATGTCTTTGTAAATTACGTTTAATTAAAAAGTGTTTCAGTCTGGTTCTCCCCTACTGCGGCGCAAACCGCCCTTCAAACACACAGCTCGCGGGGTTTTCAAATTTAGCTAGCTGACTGACAATATCAATATGCCAAAGTGGGCAAAGATCATTTTCTCATTACAGTCAATCTCTTTATGAGGGTGCACACTGCTGAAAGATTACCTACGAGACAGGATGGACTTTCCCCTTCTTTCAGGGTTGATGGATGTGCGCACAGGTCTTGCGCGAATGGCTTGACATAGGACTACGGCCCACGTTCCGTCCAGCCCGACAGTTGTTGAGGAAGTTTGACAAAGCCTACTAGAACTTTTTAATTATTTTTAGGCCTAATAACAATTGCTCAAAGCAATTTTCACGAAGGGCCTAGGCCATAGGCCTATGTTTTTTGTGTAGAGATGGCCCGCCATGCATGAACGTTCTGCTTCTGCAGTGCACTGACACCCCTGTTCGTTCAACTCGACTTTCATGAAAACTCTAGGTTTAACTGCCTGTCAGGTAGGCCTACTAATTGTTCTAAATTACAGGTGTCAAACTCAAGTTTGCCTTTAACCTATATCTGGCGTATGAAAATATTTTTTGCGTGTATAGAGTTGCCATGCATGAACGCACTGCTTCTGCAAAGAGCGCACTGACACTGTCCTTAATAGCCTATGTTCAGCGCGATTTTCATGAAAACTCTAGGCCTAACTGCCTGTCTCAAGGAATAGATAGCGCCTATGTATTAATTAATTGTTCTAAATCACAGGTGTCAGACTCAAGTTTAACTCAAGCCTTTAGCCTACATTTGGCGTAGGCCTATGAAAATATTTTTTGTAGCCTAGAGCTGGCCCACCAGTTATGAACGCACTGCCTCTTCAAAGAGTCGACACCCCTGTTCTATAATCAATGCGATTTCATCTAATACATGAATATGCATGTCATGTTGCTATTATAAATAATTGAAATGTTGTGCGTTAGGCTATTTTGTATGTTCATATCCACTCAATGTTTGTATGTTAGGCTAGCCTACTGAATGCTTTTGTTCCAAGCGTCTATTGACACAAACAGACTCATTGATTGCATTATTTTCCGTAACATAAGCTTATAGAAGAATAGTCTGACTGAGGTCCGTGTAGCCTACTTTTGCGTTCATTTGATTGAATATTGTTTCTGAAATTGGATAGGCTAAGTCCAAAAATGGGTAATTTTAAAGCTTGTTAATGATTTCAATGTGTTTAAATGAGAAACAAGCAAAAGCAAATTTGGGCGGTTTTTTGTGCATTCTCGCGGTTTTTGGCGAGGCTTTGGGCTGGAAAACCTTGCTGGCATCTGGCAACACTGCCTACAAGTCATTAGGTTGGCTTCTGGTGGATTTTATTGATGGTTTTGATGGTCCTTGTCCTTGTCAGCCATATCTGCTGCAGTGTCTTCACACCCGAAACCTCCTCCTGGGGACGGAGCCTTTGTGGTTCTGTGTGGTACTCCAGAAACAGGCCTCCCATTCGGCCTCCTCCTTCCTGTCTTCAGCCTCTGGCCTCAACGCTGTCTCTTTCTCTTCCTTTTCATTCGTCCTTCTGAAGCTAAACAAATTGGAGGATCTCCATTGGCATAGTGAATTCTTCTTTGTAAACTTGGTTGTGGAATCCAGGCAACGATTTACATGCTTTATAATGTACCACTGTAAAGATTCAGGTCTTTACAGTTCTGAAAAAGTCGGGGCTGTCCAATTTGTTTACAATTACATAAAACGGTCTACTTTTGAATGAAACTAGTTTGTTTCAATCAAAATTATTGTATTCAAATAGTCATTACAATTGAGTAATCCATTTTCTAATTGAATCATGTAAGGTAAGCATATATGCTAGGGAAAAAAGGAAAAGAGGGTTTTACTAAACCACAACACCTGAAATTAAGCAAACCTATGGTTTTCTTTCAAACACAATGTTCTTATATTACAAAACCTATTTTGCCACAGCAATTAATTTATCCAACAGAATCATGTAAGATCAATGTGAAGCACCTAAGTACTGAACCATAAGACAAATGAACACATGGGATGCCTTGGTGTTACAATTTCATTGTGAGCCTTTGTAAGAACACTGAGATAACTATGCAGCTAACAGGGTTGGCAAACATTTTCACATGAATTTTCTTAAAGGGGAACTTGGCAACTATTTCAACGTAATAAACCCGTTTAGAAATCATTTGGATGGTTAAATGACCTGTTCCGGTGAAAATGGTGACTTTCGACAATCGTGTTTCTTACCTTGTAACATCCACATAGTTATGCCAAATGTATGCTAACCGTTCGCTAGCTTGTAAACAAATCCATGTGCTTTATCGTTACCTTTTCCCACAGTTTAAAATAGCATAATGCACAATTTCTCCAGCAGAGGGGGAAATCCTGCCTAAAGTGTCCCTTTTAAAGAGGGTAATGTTTAGAGACCAGTAGAATTTTGGAGCTGAGTTGTATCTTATGTTATGCTTTGAGATGAACCATGCTTTGTGAATACTGTGTCACAACATTCAGCATGTTTAATTTTAAGACTTCATCTTGAAGTCTTAAATATCAAAGTACACCTAAATGCCTCAGTACATGCCACCTGTAGAACACAATGAGGTTGTGTTTGATTATGGATTGCCTTGTCAGGTAGAGAGTCTGTTGCTGTCAGACATTGTCCACTTAATCAATTCACCCAGTGTACCAATAAATGTCATACTCCGTTGAAAAAAAGTATTTGTAGCATTTTCAAAATACAAAATACAGTATTTTATTTTTAATGCATGGCATGGCTGCTGTATTTTAAATTAATGTATTTCATGGCTGCTGTCATATTAAAATGTGCAGTGGTCTCTTAATTTTTTCCAGAGCTGTATATGTTGCGCCGATATCTGGCTGCACACATGTAGACCACAATGAGCTAAAAAGGTGTACTCAAAATATCTCTTCCGAGTTGACAGGTCTGTAAATGGCCCTCTGGTGGTCTACAGATTAATTTCATTGCCACATATGAACTTTTTTGTTGATGGAGAAATAATAATCAGTAATAATGCGTAATAATTAACATTTCAGTACATTCCAAGTGATTTTCTAGTCTGGATTATTCAAGAAGATTGAAACATTGAAACCTTATTTATGACTGATCTTTACAGGTTGTTGTTGCAACTGTGGCCTTTGGAATGGGCATTGATAAAGCTGATGTTCGCTTTGTGATCCACCACTCCATGAGCAAGTCCATAGAGAATTACTACCAGGAGAGTGGCCGAGCAGGTATGACAGCCTCCTGCTTGTTGTTGTAAGGATGGCGAATGTTTCAAATCATGTCGAGTCATGAATATAGAACAATAAATGTCTCATTGGTTTGTTTGTTTGATATGTTGTTTCTGTGTGTTGTCTTTTCCAGGAAGGGATGACAACTCAGCCGACTGTATTGTTTTTTATGGCTATCAGGACGTCTTTAGGATCGCCACCATGGTAGTCATGGACCACACTGGGCAGCAGAAGCTGCACAACATGGTGGCCTACTGCCAAAATGCAGACAAGTATGACTTTACCCTGTCTTCGAGTTGTTCATTCAGTTCATTTGTGCAGTTAGTCATTGTACAACCGTATTGAAGTTCATTGACTTCTGCTGCTAGTATTCAACTTTTTGGGGCTTTAGTGGCTCATTGACTACAGCAGATACATTAGTCGAAAAGTAAAAAAAAAAATATATATATTTCCGTGTGCCTTCTGTAAATGTTTGTTTTTTTTGTAACTTGATGAATCCGAGTCCTGCTTAAAAAACATTCAGCAAGGTGGTCCAAATCCAAATCGTTTTTAGGAATAACCTGGTTGAGTGAACGTTGGAACTCAACTCTACAATTCCATTATTCCGCTAGATGAATGTAAATATTTTATAAATATGTGGTGGTCTTTGTGCTTCATGTTGTTATCGGGTGAGTGCAAATTGCCTCTGTCTCTGACTGTGATTGCTTGTAGATGTCGGCGTGCCACCATCGCTGTGCATTTCGACGAGGTTTGGGATGACGAGGACTGTAATGAGATGTGTGATATCTGCCGCCAAGGCAACGGTGAGCCACTTGAAGAAACCGTTTAACTTATGTAAACCTGTATCAGTCCAGACTTCCGCCAAGGCCAAATGCCATGTCTCACAACATTGCCGTTATTATAGTGATACTATATTCTTAAGCCAGTACATCAGTTAAAGGAAAAATTATTGCATCAGTTACAGTATATACGGTCTAAAACTTTTTTTGTCCAGTTGTTAAATTAAACAGATTCCTTATTTCAGCACATTCTATTAAGGATTAATATGTTCAATGATTTACTGTTTAACCATGTGCATCCCTAATGAACACATATTTAACAAACGCTTTTATCCAAACCCAACAAGAACTCACAACGGCCCAGGGCGATTACACCTGCAATTGTACAGTACAGATAGACAGTACAGATGTCCATTTGATTGATCTCATATGTGCTTCTTGGGTAGACTACATCACTGTGGACATCACCAAGCATGCCCGCGAGGTGCTGCAGATCGTGGAGCTGGCCGGCTCGCTGGACGAGAAGGTGACCCCACTGAAGGTGTCCGAAACATGGCTGGGCAAGGGCCCTGCCAAACGGCGGCAGATGATCCGTGTCACAGCTCTGACCCGCTTTGAGGCCGAGGCCATCATAGTTCACCTGCTGCTGCTGGGCTACCTCTGGTAATCCCATCCCATTACATGCAATTATTCAATTCTTACATTCTGTTGGCTACATTTGGTTCGACATGACAAGCACTCCAGGCTAATTACATGATGGAGTTCATTGAATGTGCACTATGATGTGCAGCAATATATTTGGTATCGGTCTTGATTGTCATCTGAAAACAAATTCACAACTTCATTCGTGACCGTCTGAAAGCAACCGTCTGCAAATTATGCATTTCACAATCATAACACCTTTAACTTGCTAAGGTCTAGAAAGGACTGTCCGCAAATGACTAATTTCATGGATGCTCATTTTTTATTACTCATTATGTTGTCATATTTCCAAACAAAGCAACTGGCTTCCCACAGTGCACATTTAGAAGAAACTTAGTTTTAGAAGCTTTCACACAAAAATAATCCATGATATGATCCGAACCATGAGTTTCTATGATCCGTTGCACCCCAAGTGTTTTAATTGTACAGTCCCATTACCATATACAGGTAATTTCTTGGGCTGTGAGAAAATATCTTCTACAGTTGAGTACTGTAGAAAAAAAGAGTATATATACATACTTATACTTATACTGCAATACTGTGTTTTGTGATGGTGATCTATTCTAAAAAAACACCATATATTTCTAATGAACAGTTCACATGCAATTTGTGTTGTGTGTAAAATCCCTGACCACTCTGTACAGGGGCCCATTCAGAAGAACATGTCAATTCAAACAAGCATGTTGCATAATTCTGAATTATAGTTAAGTTTTCCTATGTTCCATTTCAACAGCGAAGACTACAGTTTCACCCCATACACTACCTACTGCTACCTGAAACCTGGCAGGAAGGCTGCGCTGCTAAAGAACGAGGCTCACTCCATCACCATGAAGATGAAAAGGACCCTACCAGGAGGCCTTCAAGACAGTCCAGTGAGTTAAAACAAAAAGCAAAACCAGAACACTGATATCCATACTAAGCCTTATCTATTAAAACTTCATACTTTCCTCTCTGTTTCTGTGCTAGTGGATGTTGTGTTTTAGTGATTTTTTAGATTTTTCTTAAGTATATCTAAACATTTGTGCTCTTTGTGCTTAATCATTAATCACAGTCTGATTTGAGAAACAAATCTACATTTCACTCATTTAGTGAAACTAATGTGTTCGCTTCTGTTTTAGTATCACCTGTTTTGTAAATGATTTTTTAAAATTAGATTTCACCTGATTGACTAATGTTTTTATCTCGAGTTTCTGCTTTGGTAATTAATTTATTTTCCAGTTTTCCCTGTGTTCTCCTTATCCTCTCCGTAGTCTTGGCTGTAGTCAGCAGTCTTGTGACTCACTTCCCTCCTCTTGATCTAGTGTCATCTTTAGCTATCACATTTTCTTTCTTCAATCTCTCTCTTCTATTTGAAAGTGGTGATGTGAACGGTAGGTCTCCATATCTCTTTATTTGAAAAGCACTGTTGTTTTATTATGTGGACTATGTACTTTTGAATTTGTATCTCACAAACTAACCCCTACTCAGCCTTTAGTATTTGTGATAGACAATTCATAACAGCACACCATCATTGACCCTTACTTAAGGATTGTCCATAATTAATTCACTAGTATGATGTTCAAAGCTGCAAGCCACCACTCACTATATCGTTTTTATATATTTAATTTACTGCATTTCCCATGGCAAACGCATTGAAACAGCTTTCAATTACCATTTATGGTAGTGTGTCAGGCATTGTACTGTCAAATGGGTCATGCTGAAGGAAAATCTAACCATGTTTGATCGTTTTAGTTACATATCTCTAAATATAAAACACAATCAATTTAATTTGCACATTAAATGGGTCATACTGTATAATAAAAGGGCGGGTCGATGTGACTAGAAATAAATATCAAAACATTTTGAGACTTTCCTGTAGGACGACAACTCCATAAACACTACACAGTTGTAAACACTATTAATGGCTGATGCATCACTTCTGAATCATCTTTGTCCCCTTAAGGCAGAAGAATGGCTCAAGTCAAACTTTGTCAAGTCAGAATATTCTGCGGCATGCCATGTCATGCTCTGTATATCGTCCTGCTTTTTGGTCCTTCACCAGTCACAATCTATCACTGATCTATTTATGGTTTAAGCCAGATTTGGAAAAGAGTTGGCAAACGGCAGTTATTCCAGAATTGCAAATTCATGTTTTTTGTTTGTTTTGTTCAGTAGAATAGTTAGGCTATACACTTATGAACTGAAACAGAGTCATAGAATATTCTCATACCCTGTCAGCTCTACCACAGTAGCATAATTAACTAGATCTGATCTTGCGTTGACCTTGCCTAATGCTGTTTTTTAAAACAGATAGTTAATTATGATGGGCTGAATCGCGTTCGATGTCGACCCAGCACAACCCTTCACGTTGATCACATTTCATTAGCAAATATACACATACAAAAAGATCACACTGAAATCATAACCTTAGCCAAGGGAACTTTGCAGTGGCTGTTGGAATCAACCAACTGTCTTCTCACAATGTTTTGCACTAACTGTGGCGGTTGGGCTCTACCATCGAATACCCGTTATTGGCTTTTTGACCTTTAGAAACCAGTAGCACTGTCATAATGGCCGTAACTCCAATAATTTAGAGATTCATGAAGAACTGCGTCCTGGAATTAGCAAAAGAGTTTTGCTTGGTCATGACTTAAAATCTCTATTCCTCTGAAAATCTGGCTCTTGGCAGTAGAGAAAAATATGTCCTCCATGTCTTCTTTGTCAGCACCATTTTTGGTTGATTGGATCTCCCAAAGAGAACCAATTGATGTCTCTGTAACTCTCCCACAACTTCCTATCATTTGCTAAAGCTGGATGACGAAGTGTCCCGCCTCCTCGGACCCATGCCTTAAAACCACTCCTGTGTTTGCTCACCAGGTCACTGAGGTTGAGAACACTGGAGTAGATGGTAGTGCCAAGCCCAAACTCAAACAGGCCAAACGGCCCAGTGGCCGTGGCAGTGGCGAGAAGCAGCCAGTGTCCAAGAAACCCAAGAAAGTGCAAGACTAAATCCGCCTCTTGCCACCCTTCCCTTGGACAGAAGATGTCAAAAGTACAGTTTGCCAATTACTGTTTATAGTGTAAATTGCAGGTTAATTTTTTCCCTAAGTTAATGCAACATGGTTATTAAAAAATTTAAAAAAGTCACCCATTGGTTTTTTGGTATCAGAACGCTGAATATAATATAAAAAGTTAGTACTTTTAACAGTGGTTTTAAACCCCCCCAACGTAGGGTGTGACGTCATATGATGGAGTCCTTGAGTTTGCTTATCAGAGATACCATACAGGGTAGACGCCAGAGCAAACAAATTGTCACTCCCAGCAAACAGGGCACAGGGGCCCACAGAGGAGGACAGATTTCACTGCTTTTAAAAAGCCATAGATTATAGCATAGTCAGCCTACGGACTTCTGAAAACTAAAGGTACCTTGGTTCATAGATTTCATTAGATGTCAAAATAAGGAAGAATGAAATAAATCGTATTTTTATGTAAACATACTAGTGTGTGCTGGCTTGGAGAGGGCCGTGATCCTGGCTGAAATGAGTGTATGCTACTCTCGAAAACAAACAAAACCGAGGTGGAAGTTAGTTTGATGTTGGATATTGGACAGATATTCAAAATAAGGGATGATCCTTTTTTTCAATACCTCCCAAGCCATGTGACCTAGTGACTCAAAACCAATGCAGAATATTTATCCTATATGGGACCAATCAGGCACACCTTTTTTACACCAATTGTATGCACACTCTATTTTATACTAATATTTTAAGGAAAATACATTGGTTAATATAAGGGACGGTCTTTTTTTTTTCAATACCTCCCAAGCCATGTGACCTAGTGACTCCAACCCAATGTAGAATAGTTCTCTATCATCTTGAGACCATCATCTCTCCACTCCGTTACATACTCCATATACGTGGATAGGCACACCGGCTCGCGCCCACACCCGAACCTATAAAACACCTGTGTTGCCGAGTAATCACTGAATGTTTGATCTCCACTGTAACTGAACCGTGTGTTAGTGAACAAGAAGTTGTGTGCGGCTAAGGTGCTTTCCAACATGCATTGTGAAGAGCAGATTGGTTGTGACTCACTTCCCCCATTGGGCCAAGATTTGGAGCCACTCTTCTCTCCCAACTCCCTCTTTGGTGGTCCCTCCTGCCTCAGTAGCAATGCAAGGCCATCTGGCTAACACGGCAGCCATTTTGTCTATGCATCACCTCTCTGGTCGTTTGCAAAGCAGTGCTGGGGATCCCTCTCTTTTGAGAGAGCTCCAGTCAGCCTCTGTGTGTCTCGCTTCAGTTTCCAAGGAGCAGGCAGTGGCATCGGGCTGCTCCTTGGCTCAGTTCTGGGTAGCTAGATGCCACCTCTGGCCGTCCCAGTCTCCAGCAGGCAGACAGAGAGCGTCTTCTGAGAGTGCCTGTGCCCAGGAATGCCTGGAGCCGATGGAACGATGATGGCGTCTGGAGGGGCCCCGGCTGCTAGCACGCTGGCCCCCACGGCTAGCTTGTGGGCGGTTACCCTGTCCCGGGGATGCCTGGAGCCGATGCCTAAGATCAGTCGCCCCCCAAGCTGAGTACCCCAGCCAACACCTACCTTGGGGCATTCAGCTTGGGGACCAACTAATCTTAGGCATCGGCTCCAGGCATCCCCGGGACAGGGTAACCGCCCACAAGCTAGCCGTGGGGGCCAGCGTGCTAGCAGCCGGGGCCCCTCCAGACGCCATCATCGTTCCTGACAATCTCTGGGCCAGCCAGCCTTGCCTCTCAGCCCGGTGCAGAAAGGCTTGGCTGGCCATAGGAGTGGACCCATGGGTGCACTCCACCATGACCCACGGGTACCACCTACGGGTACAGTTCAGTAACAGATCCCATGTGACGAGGGTTACCTTTTTACGTTTATTATAGCCACCTTCCTGGGTATGGTCCTGGACTCAAGGAGGGCAACCGTTCAGTCTTTCACCACATGTCTGTTGAGCCTAGGCCTGTGCCCCCAGGGCCCCTCCCAGGGACTGAGTCCCGCAGGCTTCACAGATCCCTACGCTGGTGGAAAGATCCAGCCAACACCAGAGGGGGGGAATGCCATGGGACCAGTGATTCGTCACCAAGTCATATTTACCGACGCATCCCCAGTAGGCTGGGATGCCATTCACGAAGGTCGTGGCTTCAATGGTCTTTGGACAGACCCTTGACTATCCCAGTACATCAATATCCTGGAGCTGAGAGCCGCTCTCCTCGCCCTTCAACACTTCAACACATCCCTTGCCGGCAGGGTTCAGACTGGTGGCCTGGCCCCTGAGAGGGACAGGCTCTTGGCCTTAGGGTTGCTAGAGGTGGTGATGCGCACAATGCAAGAGGCTCAAGCACCATCTACGAGGGCTGCCTACACTTATCGCTGACGTGTCTGCCAGACAGACCCCATTTTGGCCTCACCCCAGGACATCCTGCTCTATCTGCAGTCATGGCTAGAGGCCGGCATATCAGCAGTTACTCTGAGGGGCATGGTGGCAGCTATCAAGGCTGTCCGCATTGGAGAGTTTGCCATCAGTGAGGACGCTACTCCCTGATCTCCCGTTTCCTCAGAGGAGCATGGAGACTCACAGTGCGCAGTACTGGCCCTCCTGTCCCACCACTTGTGTCTTGCGGACCCACCTGGGCTACCTATCTGCCCTCAGACGTGGCCTTTGTGTCTTCCTGAGCATCATCCCGATCGGCAAATAGTTTGTTGATGGCACATGTTGTTTTCGGTGTGAGCTGCACTCTTCGGGGTGTCTTATCCTGTACATATGGAATATGTAACGGAGTGGAGAGATGGTCTCGAGACAATAGAGCACGTTGGGTTATGTTGTAAACCTGGTTCAGTCCTCAGGCCGCTTGGAGACCCTATACGATCAAATTATTAGTGATTACACGCCAACACAGGTCAGATGATAACAGGAGTGAGGGAGATGCAGGGGAGTTGGATGAGGTTTGTTAAATTTTAAACTGATTAAGGAAGTTTTGTAATTGTTCAATAAAACCATTTGTTATGGATTTTTATGGACTTGGAGTCATTTTTACTGAAAACTAATGGCTGGGATAGATTCAGCACCCCTAAAAACCCCTAGTTAGACATCGTAAAAGCTAATATTGGTTTAAAAAAAGGTTTTCATTATTTTCGCCCAGATCCTCTGGGCACCCCAAACTTGATTGGCTCTCTAGGTGTTTCCCAGAGGATTTGGCCGTTGATAAATTGGGAGGTGTTACTAGACACCTATAGGAACACATAGTAAAAAAAGCTATTGGTAAGATTTTGTTTTGCAGATTGGCAAAACTAAGAGGCTACTTTTCTTTTATCACAAACTCCCCCTAGTGACGTCATCGCCCAGTTGCATTAACAAACATGCTACCTTTACATAAACCACAATAAATGTTATTTTAACGCATTTAAAGACAAAAATGTTTAAATGTGTACATATTGAGCACTTTATTTTCACATTAATTGATTTTGGAGGTTAACCTGCAATTTACAATTTATATTTGTTAAAGGAAAATTCCGGTGTGATATTGACCTAAAGTGTATTGAAACATGATATCGAGTGTGAACGTATGTCTCATAGCCCATCTCGGCTTGTCCCCTGCACTCTGTCTGGCGCTAGTTAGACGATGCTACCAACAGCTTTTTCAATGGTGGTGCTTCGGCATCGGGCTAGCCATGCAAATAAATCACTGTTTTACACCATTTCCAGTTGCTGCTACTGGAAGAAACTGGAATCCATGCATTTCCACTGAATTATTTTTGGAATCTGATCCCTTATCATACCTGTTCATTCTTACTCTTCGCTCGACTTATCGTGACTAAATTCAAGATGGCTGCAAACGCTAAACTTCGTGAAGATACTGTCTGTATAAATCGTCTTGTAAGTAAACTACCAGTGCTTTTTCAAAGTTCTCAATGTCTCGTTTTAAATGTCAGGGCCCTTGGAAGTCTACCAATGAAGTGTGGAGATACATTGAGCCTCGTAAATGGTGTAAAACAGTGATTTATTTGCATGGCTAGCCCGATGCCGAAGCACCACAATTGAAAAAGCTGTTGGTAGCATCGGCTAACTAGCGCCAGATTTTGGAGTGCAGGGGACAAGCCGAGATGGGCTATGAGAAATACGTTCACACTCGGTATCATGTTTCAATACACTTTAGGTCAATATCACACCGGAATTCTCCTTTAATATAGTTAGCTGTGCAGCCTGCATGTAGACATAACAGGGTGCAACACATCTCTTTGAGGGCTTTTCGAGTGTATGCGTTATAATATTGTCCATCGTCCTTTTTAAAATGCTTGCAACTGGGTAATCATTCATGCATGTGCTTGTCCCATGACGATGACACATGCTTGCTATGATCTATGTGTTTGTTCGTCCCACTAATCGCCACTTGCTTACATTTGTAAATGTCTCATTAATCGGGGGTTCATACACATATAGCTTTATATGATCATGATGCATGCTAATACTAACACGAATGCACCATCCGGAATGCCGTAAATGTAACCGTCGTCTCGGAGACTGTCACATTGACGAGTATTGGCCTTACTATACTAAAAACTATGTTTTTTCTCTTTGCAGGAGGGACCAGGGGATGTCACTTCAGCTAACTCAGTTAGAGTATTAGACGGGAATGGCAGGTTAGATAAAATACACAAGAATCATCAAAATCAGGCCAGAAAAGAGGAGAATGGTTGCGTTGAGATCCCCTCTTGTGAAGAACCAAACCTTAATGTGTGGGAATCTGCTGCTGTTGTTGAGGTGGATGTGGAAATTAACGTCATAGAAACAAATGATGTGGATAAAGAGGGAAGTGAGCCAAAACGTGTTGATCCAGAACCTCTCAAAATTACGGCCAAACGAAAATCAACCACCCCGAAAAGAAGGCGGCGCCAAGCCCCTGTGGGTGGCAGCGTGGGAGCGTCTCTTCCTCCTAAGCCACCGCCCCTCGTCAATTCCCCCTCACGGGTGTCCATCATCTCCGACACTGCCGCGGAGGAGCTTTGCGACCTCCAAAGCTACTACAACCGCCAGCTGCGCAGAATAAACTATGTTTCCCATGAACACCTGCAGGAGGCCCACCCTGGGGTGCTGACCTGTATACGTGAGCCTTTCAGAAACCTCCGTTTGCCCTTCCGCTCCACCATTACAAAGAGTGCCCGAGACCTGTGGACTCGCGTTAGTATCAGGAGAAAGTTGATAACAAGGTGACACAAGAAGATATGTTATTCATATTGCTCTATCTTTTCCATTTTCTGCACTACTTGAACAGATGACTGACAACTGCCACTATATGAAGAAAAATATTGTTATCGGTCATATTGTTGCTTTTGAATAAATATGTTACTGTAATGTACATCTTAGTTTATTTACCCAATGCTTTTGAGGCATTTACGTTTTGATTATAAATGAGATGAGGGAAGTATGCATTAAAATAATGTATATTACCCTAAGTAAGAGCTGTGTCTTTATTTGAATTGCATTTCAATTTAGTAAATTAGATATTATTGTACCATTGCAACTAGAAAGTGTACATTTACATTTTAGTATTTCATCCAAGATCAATTAAAAAAAATAAAAATAAATAAATAAATAAACTGTGACTATAACATTAGTAGCTATAACAAGTGATTAATGATAAATAAGATGAGGGGCAAACTCTTTGAAATTAAGCAGAAGAAGTATGCAAGCCCAACACTGAAGAACCACAGACTCTCAAGTACCACAACAAAAAGCAACATAGTGTTTATTACTTGTACATGTGTGATTGGACAGTATAGTTGCATCACAGCCACAGTACGGTAAACGCTGATATGAGAAGGAGAGCTCATCCTCTTCTTTGTTTCCTTGGAAACCGCATAGCACCATCTCTTCACCTCAGGCGCCCAGCCATCTTGCTCTTTCCGCGACCTTTTGCACTGCAAAAAGAGGAAGATGCGAATGACAGCTGCCATGTCACTCATGGGTATAATGGAATCCTTTGTCCAGCAGAGGTCACCAGAGTGACATCAAAGTCAGCCGTATAGAGATACGGCTCTGATCAAAGTATCAGTTGACTTCTTTTTGAGAGGAGTGCTACAACTGAAGTGTTAAAGGTCTTAGGAACTAAGTGAGACCTTTAAGTTGTATCAGAATGATGGTATTTAGATTAGCTAGCTATGTGAAATGGATGCTTAACCTTACACTCAGAATACTACTTGAAGATATCAGAGAGCACCAAATTTGGACATAAACTCTTTAGAAGGACAGAGAGAAGGCCACGTGTTTTTAGGTGAGGATGTGTGCTTCAGGAAATGAGAGAGAGAGAGAGAGAGAGAGGAAGTCCAGGGGAGGGATTGTACCATTCCTGAGAGAGACATGCGTTTCAAGCAAAAGCAAGCACACACATTCCACAAACAAATCCCAGAGACAGATGAAGCACACAGATTAACTATTAAAATGGCTCACCCATTAAATGTCATCACAGATAGAATCACAGCGACTAGGACTAGGGCTTTTTCTGTAGCTGTTTATCTTACCATTCATTTATGACCTCTCCACGTCTATAAAAACCGTACATTCAGCTTTTACATAATGAACTTACCGTGATCATGGTCAGAACATAGCATGAACTTTCGTAAATTTACTTGCCCACTCTTGATTATCAGTAAAATGTATCTACTTTTGAGTTTTCATGATTTGTTTTCTGTAATCTTATTGCCTGAATACAGAGCTTGATCTTCTCTGATGAACTTTGGTTGGTTAAAGATGTGCGACTTAAGTCCAGTTAAAGGAAGATGAGGTAGTGATGGGTTAACCTACTAGCTACATGACAATGAGATGTGATGAGGGAGAATGACAGAGAGCGAGAGAAAGAGAGAGGAGGAACCACAGAGGACTGGTCTCATTGGGATAACCCATCCCAAATGACTTCCCCCTTTTGTGAAGGCTTGTTCCAGCTGGGATCTTTTGGTTTTAAAAGGCCTTAACCAATATGTGGATGGACTTGAACACTTATACAATGGAATGAGATTACATTTATTTTACATTATTTCTATAATTTACATTAGCTACCATGATAAATGTTCATGTTAATAAACCGGATTGCCATCATAAATGTTTATATAAGATGAAGTAGGCTTTGCCTTTGCTTTGAATTAACTTGCAATGGGTCCTGGTGATCTGGCAGATCGGACCAGAAAAGGCCTGATCAGGGCCATGTCTATTCCAGAGTTGTCTATGATTTAATTTGACCTCCTGTGCTTCAGTGACTCCTACTGGTTCAGTGTGATCCACATTGGGTGTAGGCCTTTAAAAACCAGGGAGAAGTGACCAGGCCTTTGGGCTCATGTGTGTACTTACCTCTGGTGGTCCTGAACACGGGCCAGAAGCTGAGTGATCTGAAAGGGATACACATCGGAAGCCACGCTAAGCACAAATAGGCATGACCCACACTGCAAAACCCGGCCCGCTTGAGGAGCTTAGGAGAGAGAGGAAGGCTGGAGGTCCTGGTTCGGACCTCGCTCTCCCTCCTCTCCTAGAGCCCACCACCTGTACTAATCCACCTGTGTCCACCTGCGGTCCACCCAGACATGGGTTTTTGTGCGACCACCTTGACCCGAGTTTACGGACTACGAGACGACACTGAGAGCGACTGACAGCAAGCAGCACAACAGTGAGGCTCAGTTACTTACAACTTCTGTTGTTCATTGATACGGGTCTGCAGTAAATTCATCTGAAAGCAAGTCACAGTTTTTTTAGACAGGCATACCAGGGATGCCTGTGTGGGTATAGCTTTACCACGTATGGGGCCTTACTGTCTGTGTACAGTCATACTAAAAACATGATACATCTATCCATAAACATAGAGTTAGAGACACACAAGATTGACTGAGCTAAACTCAAGTTTTCTTCTTTACCCTAAAGTGGTTACATTTTCACACAAGCTAAACATAATCAATAAATCATTGTCTGTTTGCATCTACATCCATTCATTACAATAACTTTTTTTTTTGTTGCAGTTTTTTGCAAAAAATGTGTTGATAGAAACAGGTGTTAATGGCTTTGTGCTCAGGGTTGTAGTTGTTGGTGTTGCTGTGCCTTCCTCAGCATCTCTAACAGTAATGTCTACCACAGAACAGCAAGAGCCGGGTATTTCCTGGGCATGAGTGACTTACGTCATATTTCTGTCGCTTCAGTTTTTCCTGGAGGTCGAACTTCTCAGCCTCCAGCTCCATCATCCACTGCCACATCTCTGTGGCCTTCTCTCTGCACAAGGACATCAAGACAATACCAAAACAAACAAACAAAAGAAACAAACAAAACAAAAACGACAAGTTAAGAAGAGTAGAACTTTGCCTTGAATTTCTCTTGAGTGTCTGAGCGACCTTCTCCCTAGAACACACAAATACAAATCACAAAGTAACACAAATCTGTGTATCTGCCCTTAATTGTAGACTCAAAGTGTTGTACCGCTGTCATTATTGTCATGCTATCAAAGATAAACACGCACAATCATCTTTTGATGATGCCCTGGGACGATGCCCTGGTAATGTACAGCAGGTCTGGCATAGCTACTGTAACGGAAGAGAGAGAAAGTCATGCAAGCATGAAGCATGTGATCGGTCGGAGAATGTGAGCTATCTGCCTTAGCTGTGGTCATCTGTGGTTTCATGTGTGTCCAGTGGTGTAGTCTAGTTAGCTGTAGTGGATATACTGTGATGTAGTAGTTAACTGTGTGACGTATCCTTGCCTATTTTAAGTGGGTATACTGAGATGGTGATGCCTTTTAAGTGGGTATTAGGGGTTTGCACGGCGTGTCATCAGATCTGGACATCGCCATATTGGAGATACTCGCCTCATTAGAAAGCATTAGGCACTAAAGTAAATACCTAACATCGTCAAGGAAAATGGTTAATTATTTCCGTGTTTTAGGTTGTACCAATAGGTCAGACTGAGAAAAACATCTGGTGTAGGTATCGACTTCCAAAAGTTATTAAAAAACCAGGGAGAAGGGACAATAATGCCAGGAGTTATCAGAGGAAGGGGGCGCTTGTGGTTGAACTTGGTACTTCGTCTCCCTCACCCAACTCATATGGATCTGCGCTGCCAATAATCCGTAATTTCTCGAAATATCGCGCCCTTTTCTTGTGGTCCAAGTCCTGCCCTATATGCCTTTGCATCTTAGGCGCATTTTGATGAGCTTTTCTGTTGTTTAGACACGGCTACGATCACGTAAGATATCCAAAGTGCATAATACTCCATTGTACTTCATTCACTGAGTATCGCCAATATGGCCGCGCGTGCTGGGTTACCATAGTTACCGGCCAGAATGTGACGTCGGTGCAAACCCCTAATACTGCGTAGTCTTGCGTATCACGTAGACTACACCAGTGGTTTTCAAAGTGGGGGCCGCAAGGGGGTGCAACAAATAAATACATTTGAAATATACCTATTACTATGAGAGTTGTTATACAATGTCATTATAATAATTTGGTGCATATCTGAACATTATAATGACTGGGAATAATAGTAGAGTGATAGCTCTCATATAGCAGAAAGCTCCAAATGCAATGTTTACACACTGTATTCTCATTTGCGAAATGCTTGTAGCTAAAATAATTATTAGGATTAGCTTAATGTATTTTTACATTTGCCATAGTATTGTCTATGGGTTTAATAACACATTAAGGGGGTCCTTGGCCAGAACCTAGTGGTATTTGGGGGGCCTTGTCATGGAAAAGTTTGGGAACCCCTGGTATACACCACAGGTGTGGTCATGTCAGAGAGCTGCGTGCTGGGATGGCACCTACTTGAGTTTGCTTTCGTCCAGGTGTTCGATGTTGAGAGGCTTCCTTCTGTCAGCCAGGATCTTCTTCTTTTTCTCCCTCTCCGTCTGTTTCTTAGCCCCTTTGCGACCCTCAGTTTGCTGTGCATCGTTAGAGACAAAAACATGGGTTTGGATTTCTACTTTTAATTGTGTTCTTCAGACTACAGTAGAGTGATCAGGGGATGTAGAAATTGGCAACAATTTGTTTCCCAATACGTGAACACTGATGTATAAGAAATCTTTAATTGTTTTAAACAGCCAAAATAGTCGCTCATAGTAAGCAATACAAAACCCTTGCTATCAAAAAACATTTAACTAAATGGTTTATCATATTATGTGGGTAATATGATAAACCATTTAGTTAAATGTTTTTTGATAGCAAGGGTATTTCTACGAGTGAAAACCTTCACCTAAGTGCCACTGGGAGGTAACTCTGGGCCATCTGTCCTGTGCTAAAAATGAAACGTCTATCTAGGCCTATTCTATATTTCTATTGAGATAGTATAGCCTCTCTGGCTGTCTGTCTGCCTGTCTGTCTGCCTGTCTATCTGTCTGTCTGTCTGTCTGTCTGTCTTTGGATGATAACTGCTTTCATGAAAGTTTTAAAGACTTTAAAGTCTTAAGTGTATTTCTGATGTGACTGTGAAGTAATGTTGTGCTGATAGGTGTAGCTGCGTTGTTACCTCGTCCTAACAGTGCTAGCCCTACAATCAGTGCTATCCCATAGGCTGTGCTATCAGTGCTATCCCATCGGCTGCGCTATGTGCTATCAGTGCTATCCCATAAGCTGCGCTATCAATGCTATCCCATATCAGTGCTATCCCATAAGCTGTGCTATCAATTCTATCCCATATCAGTGCTATCCCATTTAGCACTGATATGGGATAGCACTGGTAGCACAGCTTATAAGCTGTGCTATCAGTGCTATCCCATATCAGTGCTATTCCATAAGCTGTGCTATCAGTGCTATCCCATATCAGTGCTATTCCATAAGCTGTGCTATCAGTGCTATCCCATATCAGTGCTATCCCATAAGCTGTGCTATCAGTGCTCTCCCATAAGCTGTGCTATCAGTGCTATCCCATATCAGTGCTATCCCATAAGCTGTGCTATCAGTGCTATCCCATATCAGTGCTATCCCATGAGCTGTGCTATCAGTGCTATCCCATATCAGTGCTATTCCATAAGCTGTGCTATCAGTGCTATCCCATATCAGTGCTATCCCATAAGCTGTGCTATCAGTGCTATCCCATAAGCTGTGCTATCAGTGCTATCCCATATCAGTGCTATCCCATAAGCTGTGCTATCAGTGCTATCCCATATCAGTGCTATCCCATAAGCTGTGCTATCAGTGCTATTCCGTGATCTCGTGTCCTATCTGTGCTACCCTGTCCTACTGTCTGTGCAGTCCCATGACGTGTCCCCCTGACCTTCTGCTGCAGGCCTCCGTGCTGTGAGGTGAGGTTGGTGAGGGCCTTCTTCTTCTTGGCATCCTCATCTTGCTTCTTGCGCTGCTCCTCCATCTCCCTCCTCTCCTTCTCATCCTGCAGGGGAAACCACACACATCAACCATCAGTCAGCCAGTGATCACAATGGTGGAAAGACATCTTTTTTTTTTTATAACAGGTTAGTACATCACATTCCCAGGGTGTCTAATAATGATTTAGATGGTGTCTGATTACCATAATGATTATAGGCATCCTTATGTGAGTCACTTATCATCATTCAATCAAAAAGTGGCTTTGATCACTTTCCCCTCAGGTCAGGTCAGGTCAATACATTACCAAATGGTGATTTCTAATAACGAGCATGACAAATGGAGTTGCAATTTCTTCCCTTTTTCTCTGTATCTCATTGCATGTAGAATTAGGGGATCAATAAAGTATCTATCTATCTATCTATCTATCTATCTATCTATCTATCTATCTATCATAGCTAAAGAAGCTATACCCCCCAACCCCAAATACTCCTTGTATCATCTGTGTTGTCAAGAGGCTTACGGAGTGATTCAATTCAGATGCATTTTTAAGATTTCCTAAGTGACCCTGATGGAGCTCAAGTGCTGGAGTGGGGAAGGCAAAGCAGACTGTTAGCAATAGGCCTGGAGAGGCAGAGAGGGATGAGATGGATGGGTGGGAATGAGCAACGACTCACAGCGAGACGAGCCTGCCTCTCCTTCTCCTTTTCTGCACGGATCCTTTGCTGCTCTGACCTCTCTGCGCGACGCTTCTCCTACACACGCACACACACACACACACACACACACACAGACACACACAGACACACAGACACACACACACACACACACACACACACACACACACACACACAATTAAACACAAGTGATTACAGTGTACTCTTAAAACAAATGTCTTGAAAACAACACATCTTACAAAATGTGTTGAAAATAACTCAACTTGCGTTGAAAACAACACAACTTGCATTGTTGAGTGTACTTAGAGGCAGGAAGTGGACTAAAATGAGAATAGGCTAAAAACCAGAACTGCTAACCCTTATCCTTGCATGATATGTTCTCCTTAGTTTGTTGAGATAACACAGAATAGAGCACACAACATGTGTATAGGTAATATGATTACTGTAATCTGAATATGATTAGATGTACTAATCCTAAAGCCTCCTTTTGTGATGTAGCTTGAATGTTAATCCTCATTTGTAAGTCTCTTTGAAAGGAAGTGTCTGCTAAATGAAGAAATGTAAATGTCAATGTATAGAGTGTGTATGTGTGTAAGTTGATGTATGTTTTTGAACAACAAATGTATGAATGTGTGAAATTACTGTGTGTGTCTGTGTGTGTGTTTGTGTGTGTGTGTGTGTGAGTGAGTGAGTGTGTGTGTGTGTGGTCTGTGAGCCCATACAATTCTGCTGACGAGGGCGAGAAGCTCCTCCTCGTCCTTCTTCCTCTGGACGAAATGGGCCTCAATCAGAGCCTGAAGCTCAGTCAAGTCCTTCTCCTGACGCTTCCTGTGGAGATCCTGTCCCATGGAAGGTATGTAAACAAACACATGCATTAATGCGGAGACACACACACACACTCATAAACACTGAGATATTTCCTGTGTTTCATGTGTGTTGATGCGTCTGAGTGTACATGTGTTTTGATGCATCACTTGTAAATGTCACTCTTTGCTTACATCAAAATCCACTTTGTGGTCTCCCTCAGGAATCTTAGGAGGCGCAATGTTTGGCATAAATCCCCTGAAAACAGTAATTTGTCAACATAAGAAATTGAACAGTACTGTTTTGTTTAAAAAGACAAGAAAGTCTTAAGGCAAGCAGTCATACTTACTTTGGTTTTGTTTTTCCCACATCTGTAATTGAAAACAAAGAATACAAAATAACATTTTAGATTCTATTTTAATTTTAAGATTTAAATGAGAGTAAAACTAGATTATAGTAAATCACTCACCTTCAACTTGTTCTGTGTGACAGAAGAGAAACACATTTCATATTTAAGTTAAAACAGATTTAATTTTGTATGTTATTTTTGACATTGTTTGAAAACCTCAAACATAACTCACCAGCTTCCTCAGCAGGGGCTGTTGTTGTTTACATGAAGAAAGTACAAAAACATGTCAATATTGACTTATATTGATATACAGTACTCACAGTCACACACACACACACACACACACACACACACACACACACACACACTGTGCATGTTGTTGGGCACCCGGAACTAAGTGAGTTCCAAATAATATGATTCCAGTGGCATCAAAACATTTAAATCTCTCAGGTTTTGATACCTAATATCTTTGACCTGATATTATTAGTGGAAGTTAAAAATACATGTCCTCTAGTTTGGTTAAATACACATGGAGGTGTAATATGTCTATAATACATATGTAATTAACTAACTATAAAGCAGGCTAGCTTGTGTCACATCACTGTAACCCAATGGTTTTTGACACTGGATTTTGACCTTATAAATGTGTTAATATCCGACAACATTGACCAAGTCAATAAAAGGGTGCATACAGTCTGATGCACTTAGCCATTTATTAGGAAAAGTCTGGGTTATGACCGTGATAAAGAACCAGATCTATTACTGTCACTCTGTGTAATCTCCATAATGAATATATTGAAAGCCAAAATGTTAACAATTTTACTGTGGGAATATGAAACCACAGCCACTTGCTAGAATTCTGACACGGTGCACTATTTCTATTATACTATTTCTAATGATAACTGAGCTACATGATGATGAATGTGTTTCAAGTTGTTACACCCATGAGTTTCAAGATTTTACACCCATTAAAAAACATCCTATTGATGATAATGTCTGCGTATGCACCCACCCATATATACTCACTAGAGAATGTGAGTACTCAATGCTCAATATACTAAAATAGACACAATACTCAATACTCAAATAAACACAATAACAACAGCCAAATGGAGATGAGCCTCCACCCATTATTTGCCAAAGGTATTGATACTGGAATCAGACAAAAGGCCACCCAACCACAGGTTCAGTGCACTCCAAACATACCTTCCTCCTCTGGGGCAAGGGGGAGGGAGAGACAAAATGGAAATTGAAAATTATGATTACATGATGTTGTACAGTATTATTACAAAAGCTTTAAACACACTTCAAAGGACAATTGCATCATCCAATTGTGCATAGAGTATCTGGGTATCTGGAACGAAATAACTTAATAACAAACCAAATAATATTTTTGTACAGACGCAAATGTAAATGTAAAGAAAATAAATAATAATAATAATAAAAAATAATACAGGTAATTTTGTACGTTTTATCATGCATTTGGCCATGCATTGTTTGGAAATTGCAAATTGCAAAAAAAAGCATAACATTACATATTATTTTTACTGGCAACACAACTCTGCCAATTGACAGAATATACTGTCCCACCGTGACACTCAGTACACACACTTCTCTTCACTAGACAGACATTTCTCAGTAAGATCATCATTCTAAAAAAAACTATTTTGGGTTGTTTTCAACCCAGGTGCTGGTTTAATATTGGACTGAACACGCATTGTTTTAACTTAACCCAAAAGAATGGGTTGCTAATATGTAGTTCAGGGGAAACACATAAAGCAAAATATTATTTTATGTTCTTTCTTTGTGGGATATTTACTTAATCCAAAAGTATGATATTGATAACAGGTACAGGTAGGTGGAGCTATATAAATTAGAACCTGTTTCTTGTCAGTTCTACTGTTACTCTAGTGCCTCACTGTCTGAGGCACTGAGGAGCAATATGAAGACCCAGTGTTCTGACTGGCATAAAAAGACAGTTAATATACATTATTATAATATAACACATAATCAGTTAACAGCGTACAGTATTACAAATTCATATATTAAAGATAATCTGCAATTGCAGACATTATGTTATCTAAATCTAATTTTTTCTCGAGGCCCATGGTAAGTAGTACTCTTTATCTTTGAAATAATCTCTTTACAGATCCTACACACTCATGCCAAGTGTAAATTATTGCAGAATTCCCCCACAATAATTTAATATTTAATTGAGAAACGGTGCTAAAAATTCTAACGCTCCACTTTATAAAAATTATTAGAGTGTTTGGATGACATTAGGGTCAGTCTGGAGTTATAAGACAAAGAGACAAACTCAGTTGGCACACATTGCTGTGAATGAATATTAGAACATAGTTTGGCATCGCAAGCTGCATGTCAGCTATAAGCAGTGTCTTTTTTTAACTGTTGGCTCTTCAGCTAGTGCTGAAATTATACAGTACATTCTAACATTCCTACATAGCAAGCATGTATGAACACACACTGATTCTCTAAGTGCACTTACTGTCATACTATCAAGTATGTTCTACATTTTAACTCTGTGTTTTTATCATATAGAACACTGTTTTTTTTTTATTACAACCCATTTAACTACATTTAACTCCATTCTACCACAGAACTCACTGACATAACCCGAGTAAGCTTAAGCATGCATATAAGCATGGCATTAATGAAGCATTAGTATTAATGAAAGTCAATTAGAGATGGTTGGTTACCTTCCTCTGCTGGAGGTGGCTCTGTTGTAAGAATGTGAGATTCGTTAGTCTGCTCATCAGAAACAGAGATTTTGACAGCCAAAGATTCGTAGCAAAACGAATTCCATGAATGTCATGAAATAATTGTTACCTGTTGCATATCTATCAGTGAAATTAAAAAGCCAGAAAAGTGGTTACCTTCAACTGCAGGAGGAGGTTCTGTTTGTAGGAATGTAAGAGTGATCAGTTTGCTATATCAGACTTGATAACATTAGTTTATTAATTTACTTAATTGCAGATTCATTGTTACAACCGCTGAATGTTTGCATGCATGACTATCAGTAACATTAAAAAGCCAATAGAGTGGTTACCTTCAACTTCAGGAGGTGCTTCTGTGTTGAAAATGTGAGATCAATTAGTTTGCTGTTGAGAAGCAGTTACTATAATATGCAGTGCTTTCTCAATTAGATTAGTTTTCTCCTCAGAGTATACAGAGATCATATTTCTTCTACAAATAAGACTACGACCAACTCTAAACTGCAGTTAGCCTTATTTTTCTCTTCCCATTGTAACTCCATTGTAACTGTAATTCCAAGAAAAGAGAATGTCTATAGGCTTGTGTCTGAGTATTATGCAAAACTGATATTAAAAACAAATTGCGGTTATTACCTTCTACAGCTGGAGGCGACTCTGTTGTAAGAATGTGTGGTGAATGATTTGTTGATCAGCAGCAGAAGTTATAATAAGCAATACTCATTTAATTACCGACTGTGACAAATCATTACCACAACGAACCCACTTTATCATACTGTAGCATACTGTACCCCAGGAGATGTGTACTTCATAAACTGTTTACGTTATAAGTTGATAAGTTAAAAGCCATTAGGTTACGTTCTACAGCAGTTCTATAGTAGGAAGGTGAAATGGATTAGTTCGCAGATCAGAACATAAGCATGAAATTAGTTATAAATAGGTGAACATAGGTTGTTACTGCATAAATGTATAAAGAAAATATTGTTTTGCGACTATAATGAGAGTACTCATTCAAATATGACCACCATTAGCCTACTTTAAATTGTATACCCCAGGAGAACATGCTTAAGTTATAACATAAGTTGATGATAAGTTACATGGTTACCTTCTACAGCAGGAGGAAGTTCTATAGTAGGAACGTGAAATGTATTAGTTTGTTGATCAACATAAGCATGAATTTAGATTAAGAGTGCACATAAGCTGTTGTTGCACATAAATGCATAAAGTAAATATTGTTTTATTACTGTAATTAGAGTACTGATAAAAATATATTATCACAATTTACCCACTTTATTATCACATCCTAAGAAAACATGTTTAAGTTATAAGATAAGTTGATGAGAAGTTAAAAGCCATTAGGCATGGTTACCTTCTACAGCAGGAGGAGGTTCTAGGAATGTGAAATGGATTAGTTTGCAGATCAGAAAGCATGAGTTTAGATATAGGCACATATAAGCTGCTATTGTGCATAAATGCATGAAATAAATACTGTTTTTATCACTGTGATGATAGCACTGATTGTGGTCAATCATTGACTGAAGGGAAGTTTAGCCCCAAAAATTAAGTGAGGTAATGAGGAAAATCTGAACTTTTCATGAACTTTACCTTCTACTTCAGGGAGTGGTTCTATGACAAGAATATGAAATGAGTGTGTTAATTATTTAAATATTCAAATTATTCACTCAAATTAGGAACCATTTAAATATATAATTATTCTCTATACTATGATGTAAAAATAAATATCAAATAAATAAATAAATAAATATCAAAGCTGTTTTTTATACTTAGTCTGTGAACAAATAAATCTTATTGTAGATGTGATGTTTATCTGAAACCCAAAATAAGGAATTCTGAAACATTACCTTCTACTTCAGGAGCAGGCTCTACAATATGGTTGGGAAGTTAAAAGGCCGAGTTAGATAAATGATCAGAGCTAATTAATTGCCACTAACGAGGCATTTAGAATAATCCCAAATCGCTTCTGCAGTGGGTTTTTGTAGAGATGATTTGCTAATGGAAGCCTATTATCTACACAGGGATTATTTAAACATGTTGGGCTTGGTGTGCATTCTATGTTATATCTCTCTAATTGGAATTCTTGTTTGATTATACATTATATAATATAAATGTTGCTTCAATGGATACTGCAATGGATATGAAGAAATTAAATAGCAAAGCCATGCAATGCATTACCTTCTTCAGCAGGGGGCGACACTGAAGCAAGAACAGAGAAGTGGTTAATGAAGCAGTGTAAGCCAAAGAGCAAATAAATGGGTTTGCAAAAATAAAAATAAAACATAAAAAAGTAAAGATGCCAAGGTTATACATGGTTTAAAATTAACAAAAATTATTACCTTCCACTTCAGGCGGTGGTGCTATCATGAGAACATAAGAATGATTAGTGGGTTGATTGGTTGATATAAGTACATGAGCGAGGTCTTCACCACAACATTAAACACTAAAGCTATTCACTTTGTGATGTTTAATGTTGATATATCAGTCACTCACACATTTCCTTTTTGTTATAGAGTTGCAGCATGACAGTTTCACAGTTTGTCTAATCAAATCATTGAAAATCATTGAGAAGACCTCTATATACCTTTGTCAGAACATTGAGTTGCCCAATGGCTTGTGCCATATGCAACGTGGAATTGCTGTACTTCAGAAACCTTGTGTCTAGAAAGTTAAAGGCTACATAATTCATAATTTTAGCATCATCACAGTAGGTGTAGGATCCACAGGCCTTAAGTACTTATTCAATTACATGGCTTTTAATGTAATACCAGAAACCATATGCAAACCACCCTTTGAGTTTGCGTATTCCTCTGAAAAAACATCCGATGTGGCTTCAAACTGAATGGTTGGAGAGGGCCAAGTACACCCCATGTTGTGAACATTTTATCAAGATTTAAAACACATTTAGAGGTTTAACATTTCGAGTTAACTTGAACACTTATCTACGTGGTTAGACTCTACTGTGATTTGTTTTCAACTGCATGGCTTGGCTGATGAGTCTGATTAGCATAACCAAAGTGTCTTGTACAGTCTTACCTTCTTCCCTGGACAATAGACAACAAAGGGGGGAGGAGACAACATGGAGAAAAAAATGGTTAGATGACATGGAGGCTGTCAAAGTTACTGCTTTGCATTCCACTGATGCCTGGCACTGTGGTGCATACAGACAGTGATAGGTCAAAGTTCAGAGAGAAGGATTGTGGGTATATACTGTCATACTTACTGCACCTCCTCCTCTGCTTCCTCCACCTCCACCACTTCCTCTGTGTCCGACATGTCTAGACAGTGTCTGGTCGCCAAGACAACAGGAGAAAAAGAGGAAACAAAGAATGTCAACATGGCATTCACGCCTCATTTAGTAAACCCTGGAAGTTCAAGTTTTTCACTATGTATTGTGTTGTTGAATGAGACTTAAAAAATATCCTCCCCAAGCATTTCTTGATAATGATAATCTACTCAGCATACTATTTCCATCTTGACCTAGTCACCCAGCCTAGCCATCTAGCTTGACCACTTCAATGGCACTCTACAGTAACCCCCCCCCGGAGCATGCACTTCCAGCAGTGAGTCTGTATGGCAGGACTTTGGCATGGTGTGAATCCACTTCTCATGAGGCGGCTCGCAGCAGAGCTGTGATTCAGTGTGTGGCTGGCTGGCTGCGAGGGTGCTGTCGTGGGACCGCCAGTCTTAAACAACTCTGAATTTAATCCGCAGTCATTTCCTCTTGGCCTGGACCTACGGTCTCTGCCACAGCCGTTTCTCAGAGACGGAAAAGAAAAAAAAACTAGCCACTAGTGTCTCCTCTGTTGAAGTCACAGTTTATACATTTTAACTGTGTACACTTAGAGAAATAGTTCCCAGCCATTTAGTTTGCTGCATTTGACACTGTTATTATTATTATTATTATTATTATTATTATTATTATAGTAATGTTGATATATGCCATATTATTATTATAATTATTATAATTATTATTATTATTATTATTATAGTAATGTTGATATATGCCATAACAACATGTGTAATAATGATACTGGAAATGTGGATGAGAGTTGTGGCCGTCTAAATATTGTCTGATACAGTGCAGAACAAAAATCTCCTGACATCTTTTCCTACAGGGTATAAATCAGGCGGCTAATAAAATAGGCCCAGCAGGTGATGTATAGACACAAGGTTATTTTTAAGAATAATAAAGTATGACTTTAAACAGGTGTGAGCCGCCCGGGTAGACAAAGGACTTGGCCGCTCGCCGCCAACATCCAAGGCCTCTGCTTGGTTTAACACGGTAAATCACACACACACAGGGTCTATATTTAACTGCATTCTTGGGTTGGCCACCCCATCCATCATCTCTCCCGAGACTCTTCGATGTTGACTGTGTGGGTATTAACATCTTTCCTTCAGTTCGGCCATTCACTGACCCCCCAGGTGACTTTTAGGGGCCGACAATTTCGGTTTGATTCTTGGATTGTAGTAGATGCTTTTATGATAATATGGCAACAATACTAGGACCTAATGAGATCATTAGACCAAGGTGAATGGGCAGTACTGAAACACTTTTAGGTCAGCTTTAAAGAGCTCTCAGTCTTTCTCCCTTTAATGACTGACATGCTTGGCTGCTGATTCAACAATTTTTTTTTCCAACATTTCTGGCTACTTATCAGTGTCATGGAACAAAGGCATCAAACACAGGAGCCGTCAGGTTTTAAAGAGAACTTGACAGATACACAACAGGCTGTAAACTATTATGATCGATCATATAAACCTGCCTTCATGTGCGTCTGTAGCAAGACAAGCACGTTAGTGGCTGGCCCAGGTGTTTGAGGGGTGAATTACCCAAGCTGATGGACTTTCCTTTAAATTCTCCCATTGCTTTCTAGGCCTGATTGCCTTCCTGGGGCTGTCAGCATTAGCCGCTGCGCTACGCTTTAATAAGCGTCATGCCGTTTCTCACCCTGGCAGAAATGGCGCAATAACACCTTGTCTATTCTGACTGACATGGGCACGAATGTGTGGCTGGCGAACGCTTTTCGCCATTAATCCACATTAAGCGGTGAAAACCCTGAAGCACGTAAACCACTGGTCCCCATGGGGCCCTTGGGCAGCTCCGAGAATGACCGATACTGCCAAACCAATCACCCCCAAAGCTCAGCCACACTCGTCTATTCCCCCACACCTCCATATGTAATCCACTTTTAGACCTACACATGCCTCTTGGCTTAAGTAAACAAACAAGATGACTTTCTTCTCAGGTAAAGAGAGGGTTCTCACCTGAAGCATGCATTACCAGGTGGCCCTCAGGGCACCCCTGAACCGCACCTGTTTCCCACTTACCTGCAAGCCCCACCAGGAAAGAATGAAGGAGAAAGACAGCGAGGGCGAGAGGGCTGTCGGACCAGGTCCAGGGAACAGATAGCTTTTAAGCCCACTGTTAGGCTCACATAATACAGCCTTGGGAGTGTCATGTCACCTCCCATTTGTGCGCTGTGATTGGTTACTGCTGTGGGGGTCTATTGTTAGGGATCAAAATAAGTTGTTCCAGTTCGAGTTCCATACTTCCCCAGAGATTAAGTCCCACTGGATCAGAGATTTAGCCCCACTACATTAGAGTTTTAGCCCCACTGCATTAGAGTTTTAGCCCCACTGCATTAGAGTCTTAGCACCACTGCATTAGAGTCTTAGCACCACTGGTTCAGAGTTTAAGCCCCACTGCATTTAGTCTCACTGCATCAATAGCTATTACTACAATACAAGCTACTTGAAAATAACGAGTAATGTCCCTTATAATGTGCAGGCACATATCATTACACTTTACTCAGCCTATTTGTAAACCTAGTTCTACTGAAAATACACACCATTACACATGTTACAAATTAACCCTAATCATGAACCTATGTACCTTCATGCTACCTACTATGTAGATACTATGTAGAAATGTGTTTATGGTTACATTTACATAAACACATTTCATAAGTATCTACATAGTAGGTAGCATGAAGCTACACTATTCATAGATGAATTACATATTAAGCACACAGTATCTGACAACACTATTATAGGTGTAGTATGATATATACTATATTATACCATATAATATAGTACTGTATTTATATTTTGTGGGGGTGCAACTCTCTTTCACTAGATTGTATAATGAGGTTATAAACAGTAACAGTTTATTGGTAAAAGACAGTAAAAGACTTCTTTTTCTCTTCTCTTTCTGTAAGTGGCATTGGATAAAAGCATCTGCTAAATTAATAAACGTAATTGTAAATAGATGAAATGAAAAAAAATAAAAACAAAATACATAGAAGTCATATTTTTCCATGTATCTCTTTATTGCAGTTGGTCAATGGTACAAGAGTTAAACATTCATTCTGTATGAAACTAATGGCTAGGATAAACATAATGAGTTGAGCTACTGATGGTGCCGCCTGTATAGTGTTACCTATGCAGTGAGTGAACATAGACACAATGAAAGACAAGAACATGAAAAAGAAAGTGAAAATAGTGATGGAATGTAGTCATTTTCCTGAACGGTTGTCTAAATATAGTATCAAAATCCATAAAAAAAACACATTTAATACATAAATATAATTTGTTTGGGAAAAGACGCAGATACCCTTCAATTAAGAGTCATGCTAAATGATTGAACCAACCTGAAATGCAACGCATGGTAGTCCATTACTGAACCTTAAAAACTCATAACTTTTAAAAGTAGATATTACACATTTGCAGACAAGTTCTCTTATGATACCGTTGATGCGTCAGTTACAAAAAAGCCAAAAGAAAAACAAGAAACACTGGTCCATGACCACGGCTTGGACCTAGTCTCTGTCCTCAT
>NW_027468664.1:12459245-12466745 GCF_046254945.1 Alosa pseudoharengus
CACTTACTAGCCAAACTGTGTGAGTGATAGTATAGCAATATAACAGATAATTATTAAAAAACCTCTCAACCACCCCCCCCCCCCCTCCCTGTCGTTAAGGCACCACAGACTGCCTGACTTTGCCCAGCCATGAGCCCATGTGCGTCAGCATGGCCCGTGGCCTGTCCACCTGGCATGGAGCTCAGGGCTATGTGGCATACCACAGCCTCGGGCTCTGCCCGCACCCCTTTACCCACATATGGGCGCAGCGTTCTGCCCCAGGGCCAAAGAGGGCGGAGAAGGAACCAGCAGATCTGATGGAGAGGGCAGCCAGTTAATGCCCCTACGGAGCAGGCTTTCAACTCACTACTCTCATGATCATACTCTCCTGTAACATTATCACTTCTCATCACTGTGAGTGTGTGTGTGTGTGTGTGTGTGTGTGTGTGTGTGTGTGTGTGTGTGTGTGTGTGTTCTCATCAACGTTCCAGTACTTATTTGTAGCCTTTGCTATGGTTAATATTTGACATCTGATCTTGTTAGTGGAGACACAGCAACTCTAACTTTTGTATTAATTTGTGGTGGCGCAGTAATATCTAGAACGAAATGCGGTCAACATTAGGGTCGTGTCGGGTTTTACAACGACATCAAACGCCATTCAACCAATCATAATCAAGGACCAGAACTATCCGTTTAAGAATTTGTATTGACACATCTGCTTAATATCTGAAAGTCTACCCATATATAATATTATTGCACTCACTTCACCCCTTGCACATAGCCATCAACTCCACACCAAAGCATGGCTTATTCTGACCTTGAATACTGTAGAAGTTGCAATTTACTCAGTAAGCAAATTCTTTTCCATTTAAAAAAGAGAGTGTTCAGCTGTGAGATCATAGGTGGTTAGTTATGCACAGATGCCCTGGTGAACGTACAGTACTTATATTTATTGGGTAAGATTGCAGCAAAAAAACAAAAATGTCTGTTTGTGCACGCAGCTACAGTACCAGACAAAAGATGTTTAACGAGATGTTAAAAGTAATTAAGGAAAGAAGTGATTTTTAAAGTGAAAAGACCGCTTGGCTTTAAGGTGATCCATGGCTCTTCAGACACTAATGCCTTCAGCCGAGTCTAAATCAGTCACGCTTCAAGCCTCTTAGGAGGGCCATGGTCATAAACATCATTCCGATAAGATCACAGGCGAGACATTCCCTGCTGAAGATCACCTTCTCTGCTACTGAGTCCTGGCTGTTACTATGAGGTCCCTGGCCAAGCGGTCTCGAGGAAAGGACATTAAAAGATGCTTGTGAATGTGTGCATGTGTGTGTGTTTGTGATAGAGACAGAGAGAGAGAGAGAGAGAGAGAGAGAGAGAGAGAGAGAGAGAGAGAGAGAGAGAGAGAGTGTTATTCCCACTTGACACCCGTGTTTGTTTATTTGTTTTATTTGCTGTTTCTTCGGAGAGGTCGATAGATCAGTGCTTGACAACCAAATTAAAATAGCCCCCCCTCAGAAACTAGACGCCTTGGTCTTGGGCAGAAGACATTTAACAGCATTCACAGTGGCCATTTTGCGAACTGACCTAAAATAGCCCCTCAGACTATAATAAAACAAGATACAAAAAAACAAAAAAAAACAAACAAACAATAAAGATAATACTAAAATAATGCAAATTAAACAAAGTGCTTAAAGTGCTTGTTTTAGTGGATAGTCTCAGGCGAAAAAGCAAAGTGGTATGAAGCTACAAGCTCTAAGGGAGTGACATCATGGTTAAGGATTGTGGGCCTCCAGAGATAGGCACGCAGACAGGAAAAAGATGGAAGCAAAACGAGAGCAGCCGTGACATCGTGCGGTGAAAAATGACTTTACCTCGTCGGACTCTTTCCAGATATGGAGACAACTATCTAAGAGAGGTCTTCAGAGAGAGAGAGAGAGAGAGAGAGAGAGAGATAGGAAACCCGCCAGTGTTATGTCATCTGTCTTGGCAAGCACTCGCATTCCAATTAACTGAAACGTTCACGACATACACTCCATCAATGTAGAACCAACATTACGATGAAAGCAAACTTTTAGGGGCAGGGAGGGAAGAAGACAGCTAGCTCTTATCACGCCACAGACACTAAAATGAAATAAGTTGACACTCCAATTAAATAACTAGACACTTATGGAGACATAAGTGAAGTAAGAGTTGTTTTAGGCAATGAGTTATGGGCTATACGTTTTAGGGGGAATGTTATGGATGCAAACATTAGAGCTTGGATACATGCTGCTGGTTAAGCTTATGAAAATAGCAGAATCAAGTGGTTGAGCTAAGGAACTACCGCAAGCTGTCTGTTTCAGTTATTATAAACACAACTTTGTGTTTTTTAATAAATTTAATATCGGGAGTGAAACAGACAGTGTGCTGGAGTTTCTTAGCTCAGTGTTCGATGACCTTTGAGTCCTCTCCTGTGCACCTGTCAAGCTAACAGGTGTGCGGAAGTGTTGTTCTTTGATTCAGCAGAATGGTGTGGTTACCTTGGCCGGGGAGGAGCCTATGTTTTCCCATAAACTGCGTTTGCCAGTCACGTCTCCCGGCTTCAGGTCCTGTCGGGAAGAGACGGATGGGGGAGAGAATTAGTGTTGGTTACTTCAGCATGGTGTGTTCATGTGAGAGTCATTCTAACCTCTGCATCTTTATCAACACAGGCATGCACTTGCAGTCACAGACAAATATGCACTGCAAAACTGCTTTTCTAACCAAATGTGATTAATCTATATTAAGGTCAGAAAATCTAGTTGGTATTGATTTTAGTATAAGGAGACTTACTGTACCTAGTGCTTTCTCATAAAATCATTTCACTTAAAATAAGTGAAAATCAAATTAAATTAAAACATCTTATCAATTTGGCTACCAGTGTGTTAAGCAAATTTGTCTCAATAAGACATCTTATAATAAGTGAAACTCTTATTAAATTAAGTCAAAATGATCTTATGAGAAACCACTAGGTAAATCTCTTTATACTAAAAAACAATACCAACTAGATTTTTGATCTGCTTTAAGCAATGTTACGTGGTTTCTAAGCTAAAACAGACTGTGTTTTTTACAGTGTATTCAGGGGACAGGCAGCTAGTGGATTGTGAGGAGATGTTTGTGTATGTGACACAAAATGTTTTAGCTTAGAAACCGCGAAACATCGCTTTGAGCACCTTTAATATAAGATTAATCACACAATTTAACACACCCAAATGTAATCTTTCTCTCGCCCTCTCTCTCTCTCTCTCTCTCTCGCTCTCTCTCACACACACACACACACACACACACACACACACACACACACACACACACACACACACACACACACACACACAAACACAAACACACACACACGCCAACCCTCTCTTAGTCTCCTCAACAGTAGTCCATACCTGGAGAGGGACAGGAGAGGGACAGGAGAGGGACAGGAGAGGGACAGGATAGGCTGGAGAGGGACAGGATAGGCTGGAGAGGGACAGGAGAGGGACAGGAGAGGGACAGGATAGGCTGGAGAGGGACAGGAGAGGGACAGGATAGGCTGGAGAGGGACAGGATAGGGACAGGATAGGCTGGAGAGGGACAGGAGAGGGACAGGATAGGGACAGGAGAGGGACAGGAGAGGGACAGGATAGGGACAGGATAGGGACAGGAGAGGGACAGGATAGGCTGGAGAGGGACAGGATAGGGACAGGAGAGGGACAGGATAGGCTGGAGAGGGACAGGATAGGGACAGGATAGGCTGGAGAGGGACAGGATAGGGACAGGAGAGGGACAGGAGAGGGACAGGATAGGGACAGGATAGGCTGGAGAGGGACAGGAGAGGGACAGGATAGGCTGGAGAGGGACAGGAGAGGGACAGGATAGGCTGGAGAGGGACAGGATAGGCTGGAGAGGGACAGGAGAGGGACAGGATAGGGACAGGATAGGGACAGGAGAGGGACAGGAGAGGGACAGGAGAGGGACAGGATAGGCTGGAGAGGGACAGGAGAGGGACAGGAGAGGGACAGGAGGGAATGAAGGACTCCAGGGGAGAGGAAGGCAGAGACAGACCAGGAGGACGAGGAGAAAGACAGAACACCTGGCGGTGGTGGTCACAAGGTCAGATGGGGAAAATAAATAGATAGAAAAACGGATATTAGAGAGAGGATAGGTATTACTAAACAGAAGAATAGAGAACCAGTCAGAAAGAATACAAGTGTTGAAAAATGAAACCAGAAAGAATGCAGACAGGTATTGGAATACCAGAAACAATGTCTGCTTCGACCACAACGGGATTGGGAGACAGATATAAAAAATAAATGAATAATCACAGGTAACAGAGCAGGCTACAATAAAACAATCAGAGGAAGAAGAGATCCTGAGAAAGGGATTGATCATTTGTGCTCAGAATTGTATCCGAGTAAATGAAAACACTATCTAGTTTGACCACTGGAGGGTGCAGCAGCTGATGAGATGAAGCACTCATACTGCAGTTTCCCCATATGACACACTATTGTCTATTTCTCCTGCAGTTTAGGGCATGAGTTACTGTCTGACAGATAGCAGTGGGATGTGGGAATTCTGCTGACCCATATCAGAGTAATGTATGCTTTTCATGTTTGATTTATCATGAGCTTGATCATTCTGAAGCGACTGTACAGAACATTTATGTACATTTGCATTAACATACATTTATAAAGCCAACTGCCATGAACTTTTTAACTATATAAAATAACTTTTAAGTATATAATATAGAATTAGACACTTAATAGGATGTGTGTGTTGTTTTTGTTAGCCAGGCTGGGATATAAATGAATATGTATCTAAATATGAATTTTAACAGGCTAATAAGGCACCATAGAAATCACTTACTGGACAGGATGTCATGTATGGTGTGGTCATAAGAACTATTGACTCAAATGATACTGTTTGTGCGTCCTAAGTTACAGTTGAGTTAGAGTTTGAGTTGAGTTAGAGTTAAAGTGGTGATACATGGGGCAAGTTTTTGAGCAATATCCTGGGCGACCACATGACCAGTTCCATTTATTCTGACGATTTGGTTACTGATTAATAAAGTTCTCCAGAAAATAAGTTGTTGTCCAATATAAATGGGAACATGCCAGAACCACAACAGTGAGGAACATTTCCCAGGAACATTGCTCAAAAAGTTGCTCCATGTGTCATCAGCTTGAGAGTTGAGAGAGTTGAGTAAGAGTTAGAGTTAAGTTAGAGTTGAGTTAGAGTTAGAAATAGAGTTAAGTTAGAGCTTGAGTTAAGTTAAGTTAGAGTTAGAGTTGAGTTAGAGTTATGTTGTGGCTCTTATATAACCCCACAGAGAAGGAGTAATGGTTGGGAATGTGAAACGGACGTGGAAGAAGAGGAGAGAGAGACCCAGGGGGAAACACTACATGATTATACACACACACACACACACACACACACACACACACACACAAACACACACACACAAACACAGTTTTCACTGATTGCCCACTAAGCAAGATTTTGCTGATTGGCCATATCAATTTTGACTATTACTTTTCTAACAGGGACTAATTGTTCAAACTAGTGATTTGGTATACAATTACATGGTTTTCTTTCTGTTAATACATTTACAAGCTTATCTTGTAGCCATTGATATGTGTGTGAATGAGTGTGTACAGGAGGTTGATGAGTTGACGTGTGTGTGTGTGTGTGTGTGTGTGAGTGTGTATGTGTGTGTGTATGTGTGTGTGTACGTGCGTGCGTGCACGCCTGTGTGTATGTGTGTGTGTGTGTGTGTGTGTGTGTGTGTGTGTGTGTGTGTGTGTGTGTGTGTGTGTGTGTGTGTGTGTGTATGTGTGTGTGTATGTGTGTGTGTACGCGTGTGCGTGCACACCTGTGTGTATGTGTGTGCTACTTACCACTGGCCTTCCTCCAGGAGTTTTGACTGACTCAGGAGTTTTGTTCAACCAGTCGTTGATGCGGCCGGCCACACCCACCTTTATCCCAGCTGCATCCTGTTAAAACACACACGTACACACACACATATAGAGACACACACACACACACACACACACACAGACAGACAGACAGACACACACACACACAATGTTCTTTGTGTCAAAGGCCACAGGACATGAGGTGGAGTATCAGAAGGGTTGGACACACCCCTACTTCAACAGGAAGTGTGTGTGTGTGTGTGTGTGTGTGTGTGTGTGTGTGTGTGTGTGTGTGAGGAGGGGAGAGATTCAGAGATAGTGACACAAACCAAATGACTGCTCTTCTGCCTCGTTCCTTTCCTCTTCTCCTCCTGACCTCTGTTCTCTTCTCCCTCTCCTCCCCTCCCTATTTCTTTCCTCCCCCCTTTCTTCAGCTCACGTTTAGTCCATCTGTTGTGGTACTGGACGGGCCAGGCTCTCACTCTGTCCCTCTTCTCACGGAACTTCTGACTACACAAACTGACTGAGGCTGAGTGATATTTGTTGCATTTTGTGTGTATGTGTATGTGGTGTGTGTGTGTGTGTGTGTGTGTGTGTGTGTGTGTGTGTGTGTGTGTGTGTGTGTGTGTGGGGGCTTTTGGGATTTGGATTTTTTTTGGATTGAGGTACTAATCTGGTTAGCTTTTATTTTAGCTTCCTTTTGAACTTAGAAGTTCTCTCTTTTCGCCTCTCTCCCCCCTCTTTTCTCCTTTCCTTTCCTCCACTCCTCTCTCCTCTCCCCCTCTCCTCTCCTCACACACACATGAAATCCCTCAGCTGTGGTACTGGCAAAAGAGGGCCTCACCCAGCCTCTCTGGAAGGTCAGTCGCTACCCAGGAAGAGAGAGAGAGAGAGGCAGAGTAACGCAGAGAACAGGCCTTATATGGGCACGGACCAGAGAGGTCTGTGGGTGCATTTGCGTGTGTATTTGGGTGTGTGTTTGTGTGGCAGCTTGGGTGGGGGTTTGGGAATGTGTGTGCATGTATGTGTGTGATGTGAATGTGCCTGTGGTGTAACTATGTTTGTGTGTGTGTGTTTTGTCTGTGTGTGTGTGTGTACAGTATGTGTGTGAATGTCTGTACATGTGTTCTTTCTATGTATGTGTGAGAGAAAGAATGTTTGCACATGCATGACTGTGGCTTTACATTTGTGTGCATGTGTGCATGCTTTAAATGTGTGTGTGTGTGTGTGTGTGTGTGTGTGTGTGTGTGTGTGTGTGTCGGTCCATACATGAGTGTGTGTGTGTGTGTGTCTGTGTGTGTCTGTGTGTGTGTGTGTGTGTGTGTGTGTGTGTGTGTGTCTGTGTGTGTGTGTGTGTGTATGTGTGTGTATGTATGTGTGTGTGGGCTGGCCTCCTGACCTTGTTGGTGGCTCCAGCTCCACTGTTGGAGCCGAACACATTGCCCTTCTCCCACATGCTCTTAATGTTGCGGATGCCATCGGTCACCACGGGCAGGTCAATGGCCCCGGGCCTAGGGGAGCGCGCCTCTCTGTTAGACTGGAGAGCAGGACAGAGGAGAGGAGAGGAGAGGAGGAGAGGGGAGGAGGAGAGGGGAGGAGAGGA
>NW_027468664.1:12476745-12484245 GCF_046254945.1 Alosa pseudoharengus
TATTAAATGGAATTTAAAATGTTGTCTTTCTCTTATCCTTTACTTGACATGCAAGGTGTATTTGTCATAAAAATGGTTACTTCAAATGCAGATTTTCTGTCAGAGGTTGTAAAAATAAACCATTATAAATCTGGGTGTAAACTTGAAGTTGTGCAGTTCTGTGGTTGCTCAGTGGTGCTCTGGTGGTGAGTGCCTCATATCAGACCTGTGGTGTAGAAACAATGTAAGTGTGTGCTTCGCCAAGCGCACATAGACCACGCCGCACGTGGTCCTGTGTCACGTCACACCGCGTCCGCTTAAACACACACCGCCACTTCACACACACCACACACGTTTCCTGTGGTGCATAAACACTGCCGCCATGCACGGCGACCGTGTCTCCGTGAACACACTCCGTGGGACATGACACACACACACACACACACTGTGACCACGCGGGTGAACTCCAGCTCAGGCTCCAAGAGGGCACGCTGTGACCACACACAAGTACAAACACACACACACACCGAGGAGTCTGGATAACCAGAGCGTTCTCGATGAGTCCATAGCATGACAAGAGTCTCGTGTTACCACTGTTCTGATACCGTAAACAATTTGGACAAAACATGCAGGACCACCAGCAGTATGTAGACTGACAGGTGGACAATTCAGCCACTAAAGACTTTTTCAATTAAACAGAATTAATCTAAATGGCTAAACTCTGATGTAGTTTTCCAAAGTTGAATTTGAAGTTTCTCCAAATTTGAATTCAGTGTAATTAACCTCAAAAACAGCACCAGAATTCAGTGGTTCAGACCTTTGACTTCATGCTACTCTGTGTGTGTGTGTGAGAGAGAGCATGCACGTGTGTTTGAAACCATCACACTCAGACACAGTCTTACCAAACCCTCATTATCATCATCATCGCCTTCAGGAATCTCTTCCTCATCGTTCCCCTCCTCCATCTCAGTCATGTGTTCTGCTACCCCATTTTGGGCAACAGAAGGTTCCGGGGCATCTACCTCAGAGGGCGGGGCTAAGGCTTCCCCTTCCTCCGCCCCACCGGGCGTGTCAGCTAGTCCCTCCCCCTCTGCCTCGGGTGTGGCCGAGACTCCTCCCTCACCTGATTTCTCCTCTGATGGCAATGCTGGCTCCTCAGTTTCCTCCTATACATAGTCAGTTTGGATCAAATCTGAATCAAGTTTGGATGGAATCTGAATCAAATCTGGCTTATTATCTAATGAAATCCCAAACCCTCTGACTGAGCACCAGAGCTAGCTACCTGACTATCCGGTAAAATGCTGTTTAGTGAGCTCAGCTGAAAAATGGTTTGAAAGAAAGGTTAGAAGATTAATGATTGACTAGCCCTATATGTACATACTGAAAACAAATTAACATACAGGCCTGTGAACAATATATACAGAAGATGTACGATACACCATTATATGCATAATGTTTTATGCACCGTACATAGTGTATGTTATAGTCTGGCTTGGGTCAAATGCATTGTCATAAACTGTATTTGATGTGTGACTGAGATTTACCTGGTGTCTGTATGATCTTCTGGGTTTCTCCACCTCTCTCTGCACCTCCTCCTCCCTCTCTTCCTCCTCTGCCTGGTTGGCCGGCTCCTCCTCCTCCTGCTCCACAACCTCCTCCTCCTCCTCTTTCTCCTCCTGTTTGGGCTCTTCCGGCTCGGGCTCTGGTTCGTAGGAGCGGCCACGGCGGAAGGACGCCCGCTCCTCCACGCTGTTGTCGGTGGTGACGGTGGTCTCTGTGACGTCGGTCTGGCGCTCCTGCGCCTCCTTGAGACGGCGAAGACGACGCTCCTCCCGCTTGGCCAGGCGGTCCAGCAGAGCCTGCTCCTCATCCTCACCTCCTCCACCACCTCCTCCTCCACTCACGCTCACTGAGGAGCTCACCTCTAACACACTGAGAGAGAGAGAGAGAGAGAGAGAGAGAGAGGTGGGGTCAGGGAAAAAAAAAATTAGGGAGAGGTTTTAACATCAAAGATATACTCTATGTTGTTTCAAACTTGTAGCTTTGGCAACAATGACTATGAGAGAGAGAGAGAGAGAGAGAGAGAGAGAGAGAGAGAGAGAGAGAGAGAGAGAGAGAGAGAGAGAGAGAGAGAGAGAGAGAGAGAGAGACGGGATATGCATACAGTGGGGGAAATAAGTATTGAACGCATCAACATTTTTTCAGTAAGTTAGTCAGTTAATTAGTATTAACTCAGGAAATCCACACATATAAAAAATCATTAAAGTCATTAAAGTCTGTAAGTCAAACATTAAAGTCTGTAAGTAGAGTAATGTGTAATAAAGTGGAATGGCACAGGAAAAATGTATTAAATACTTTGTGGAAAAGTCTTTGTTTGCAATGACAGATTTCATTGAAGAACTAATCAGTCACAGTATTCAGGTGTGATTTTGGCCCATTCTTCTAAACAGATAGCCTTTAAATCTGGAAGATTCTGCCAGTACCATGAGATGAAAAACACCATGATGCCTCGACCTCCAAACTTCACTGTTGATATAGTATATTTAGGGGGATGTGCAGTGCCATTTCTCCCCCAAACATGGTGTGTAGTATGACATCCAAAAAGTTACATTTTGCTCTTGTCTGACCAGACTGCATTCTCTGTGTTGCAGTGATGTTCTTTCCACTTTCAGTTAATGGCCCCAATGCGGCTTACTGGAAGATTCTGAAGTTTTGAAATCTATCTGTAATCAGTTCCATTGATATGTTTGGCAACAATAAAGTTGCAAAAGGTCTTGGGAGAGCGCTTTGCTTTTACCCATCATGAGATGTTTCTTGTGTGACACCTTGGTAACGTAAAACCTTTTTAATAGCCCATCAATATGTATAAACCCAGCTGATATTAATTTACACAGATAGGAAGTATAATTACATTCTAACTGCTTACAGATTTCAGCTGGTTCCTTGCCTTTCCTTGCGTTGGTGTTCAATCTTTTTTCCTATTTCTTTTTATTACACATAAATACACATAACTTTATTTATGGACTTTAATGTTTACATTTCTTTATATGTGTGGATTTCCTGAGTTTATACTAATGTGAAATTTCATGTGAATAGCCTCAGTCAGTGGAAATATACTTACTGAAGTTTGTTTTGACACATTCAACATTTATTTCCCTAGCTGTAATTAATAAGAATTAGGGGAAAAAAAACAGGAAGATTGACAAAAACACAAAGAGATTGGAAGGAAAGGAAGAAAAAAGATTTTGAACCATCATGGACCATTGACATTTTGCAAACCACGAATAAACAAATGATGAAATAAAAACGATTACAGACATATTGGCAGATGTTTGTATACAGTGTGGTGTGGATGAACCACAGGACAAAGCCCTTGTGTCTGACCTCCTCATGCTAGCAGACAGTAGGAGTTTGACCTCTGACCCTTGGGCTCAGTTCACAAACACACAGAGCTCATTGAAGACCTTCTTCCCAATACAAGACCATCACAAACACAAGCAGTGAGGTCAGTCATCCTCTCATATTGAAATATAGAAATGCTTCATCAGCGTGACTGTAACATTGTGCATAGTGGACACGGAACAATACACAGAGGTGACAAACACACACAAAGGGACATTTCAATATGGTAAATATCAATAATGACGACAACGATGACCACAAAACCATGTCTCCACAGCTTTTACTCCTCTGCTCTCTCTCTCTCTTTGTCTTTTTTTAGCCTCATTCACTCTTTCCTCATCCCTCACTTTCCCATTCTACACCTCCTTTGACTCTCCTCTCTTTCTTCTCACTATCTCATTCTGTATTCTCTCTCTCTTTAATTAGTCCTCTATCTCACACTATCTATCTCTCACTTTTACCTTCTTCACTCTTTCTCCCTTCAACCTCTCTCACTCTCTCTCTCTCTCTGTCTCTCTCTCTCCCTTGGCTTGACGTGTGACTGAAAGGCCATACCCACAGCAAGGTTAATGTAGTCTGACCGAGTGTTTGGCAAACTTTTACACTTCGTCAGCACCGTTTCACAATAGCACTCCACCGTGTCTGCACAGCCCTGAGCCCCTGCAACTGATCGCAACCCCGTGTGTGTGTATGCAGGCATGGGCATGTGTGTGTGTGTGTGTGTGTGTGTGTGTGTGTGTGTGTGTGTGTGTGTGTCAAGGGTTGCCCTCTGCAGCCGAAAGCATCCACACACACAAAGCGGACCAGTGTGTGTGAGACGTCAGTGGCGGCCCACCGCTTCCATTCTGACCGCCCGAGGGGGAAGTTATTTATTACCCGCCGCAATGCATGATGGGAAAGGGAAGAGGAGTGAGAAAGGGGTGAGTAGGAGATATGGGATGCACAACAAGGCGCAGGGTCAGCAGAAGGGTCACACACACACACACACACACACACACACACACACACAGAGACACACACACACACACACACAGAGACACACACACACAAACACACACACACACATAGCAAACTCAGAAAACGAATCACGTGCTCACAAAGTGCACAAGTGAAGTGCACTGGGGGGACACAGGGTGAGACTAGGGATCGTTCTACACATGTACAAGCACACACACACTATTGCATGCACACACGAAACACGAAAACAACTTGGCTGGACACGTAGTCAGACACACAAACTCGTGCAAACACACACACAACTCAAGACAAACACACACACAACTCAAGACGTCAAGACAAACACACACACACCTTATTCAAAGGGGCCTTTTCTTGTGTCCCATGTATTACACGGTGCATGTGTGTGTGTGCATGTGATGGGCCACTAGGTCCTCTACTTGTTTTGTCTGATTGTCTTCAGGTGCCTCAAGATCTAACGGGCTGATGAGCTGCACCTGAGAGCAGGTCTCCAACTAGAAGGGTGTAAGACCTGAGACTGTGCAGGCTGCATGTTCACAACAGACACACCCACTTCAGCCCTGCACAGCTTCCCTGGAGTTTTAGCTACACCTGGGACTAATCACTAATTAACCTCACCCTTTATATTCACTTGGAGCACCGCACACCAACGTGAGGTATTGTTGTTTGTGACTCTACTAAGCCTGTATAGCCTACTGGTTAATTCTGAACTCTCGTTTTTGACCTGTTTGCCTGACCTTGGATTACTCTTTGGATTCTCCCTTGGATTGTTTATTGGACTTGTGACCTGCTACCTGAACTTTATTAAATTAACTTGCTTGCTGCATTTGAGTCTGAGGTTCATTCATTACAAAGGGCTGCTGCCTCTCCCCTTAGGAGGGCCATTCTTACTTTGGGTATTGGGCATGCAACATGGCACTCAGACACATTGCAACATCCATGCATTAATGATGACTGACTTTGACCCATCTCACACTGTTTGTTTGAATAATTTGGTTAATAAATCCATATTTTAGTTAAAGATCCAACCTCTCAACTCCCTATTTTGTTGTGGCCTTACCCCTAGGTCATAACAGTGCATATGTGTATGTTTGTGCTTAAATGTGTGTGAGTGCTTCTATATTGGTGTGTGTGTGTTACCTATGACTGTTGTTCATGCCCGTAGTGTCAGGTGTGCTGGAGTTCTCATCCATCTCTTTGCCACGGAGTCTCTCCTGGCGAGCTCTTCGCCTTCTCTCACGTGCAGCCTCCTCATCATCATCATCATTCCTCACATTGCTAAACCTACACACACACACACACACACACACACACACACACACAAACACACAAAAACAGTGCTTGAGTGATCACTGTTCTCCTAACAAGCCATTATTCACACGTTCTCATAAACACAGACGCACACTAACAGCTGATAAAAATACCACTGTAATCCATCGCTGTGTGTACACACGCCTGTCTACTTAGTGTATCCTATCTGTGGTTATTATGAGTGAACTGATCCAGGCTCCTCTTGGCAGTGCACACCCCGGAGCGTGTCTGCATGTCCTGGGTAGGATCTCCTGCCACCTCTCCTTACCCGTCTCTGGTGCTGGAGCTGCCTTCTGGAGATGGGACTTGGCCGCGCACAGCAAAACAGGAAAATGGCTTTTGGCTCGAGACGACGTTGTCGTCGTCGGTGATATAGTGGGGCTTATATCTTGTGCACGGTGCCAGGTGTGACGCAAGTCCGTCTGCTAGTTTGTGACCAACGCTAGTTTTCCCTTCTAGCGCCCATCTGGGCACCCATGGGTGTGATTTCCAGAAATTAGGTAATTCAGACACATGGTCAATGTGTGAGTGTGTGTGTGTGTGTGTGTGTGTGGCTCCCTGAAGATGTCTTCATAGTGTCCTCTAACAGCTAGTTTGAAGACTCCAGATGAAATATAATGTTCGGGAATGATAAGTCAGTAAGGATGGCTACCAGACATGCTTCATAAATTAACTTCATCTGAGGCCACTGGTGTGTGTGTGTGTGTGTGTGTGTGCAATCGACATGTGAGAGACGTATAAAGTGAGACAGACAAAGAAACTAAAAAGAATGTGGATGATATGTATGATATGACTGATGACTGCATGTGGCATACGTAGCTAACATGTGTGTGTGTGTGTGTGTGTGTGTGTGTGTGTGTGTGTGTGTCTGCTGCCTGTTTGCATTCATCTGTGATGTTTGTGTGTGAAGGGGGTATGTGCTGCAGACAGCATGTGGGAGTGTGTGATGAATATTTGGGTGTGACAGGGTATCTTTGCATGTGCATAATGAACATCTGTGTGTGTGTGTGTGTGTGTGTGTGTGTGTGTGTGTGTGTGTGTGTGTGTGTGTGTGTGTGTGTGTGTGTGAGCAGTGGTGTGTCCCCTTAGAGAGAGGAGCACAGCGGAATGCTGTAATAATTGAACACAGTGCTGGGCTTCAGAACTGCTACGCCCAGACTGAACCTGGGGGAGCCTGACATCAGTACAGCACAGCCTAACACACACACACACACACACACACACACACACACTTTCTCTCTTTCTCTAGTTTTCACTCTTACTCTGTATCTCTCTGTGTTGTTATCACACACACACACACACACACACACAGACAGACACACACACACACACACACAGACACACACACACACACACACACACACACACACACACACACACACACACACACACATACACACACACCACATTCCTGACATTCTCTCCCTCTTTTTAGTCCATCTCTCCTTCTCTCTTTCAACATAATTGTTTCTTTCTCTGACATTGTTGTTCTGTCATTCTTTTGTTCACACACCCTGGAATTACTGCAGCTCAGACCCACACACACAACGCAGATCCGATTGGATAGTTGCTTTCCATCTTTCTCCCTCAGGCTTCTTTTCTCCTTTCCTTCCCTGCCCTTCCTTCCATCTCTCTCTCTCTCTCGCTCTCTCTCTCTCTCTCTCTTTCTCTCTCCTCTCTCTCTTATTCATCTGTTCAATGAGATGTATCCTCTTCTGTCCCTGTCAGAATCTTAGCTCTATGCACAATCCAATGGCCGATGATTGGACATTAGCTCTGGCTGGCTGGCTCGGAGCTGACCCCATATTGGTGACCCCATGAGTTGACCCC
>NW_027468664.1:12501745-12519245 GCF_046254945.1 Alosa pseudoharengus
GGAAGGACGGAGGGAGGAAGGGAAGGACGGAGGGAGGAGAGAAGGATGGAGGGAGGAGGGAAGGACGGAGGGAGGAAGGGAAGGATGGAGGGAGGACAGGGAGGATGGAGGGAGGAAGGGAAAGATGGAGGGAGGAGGAAGGGAAGGACAGAGGGAGGAAGGGAAGGACGGAGGGAGGAGGGAGAGAAGGACAGAGGGAGGAAGGGAAGGATGGAGGGAGGAGAGAAGGAAGGAGGGAGGAAGGTAAGCACCATCAAATCCATCACTACCTTCACACTGCCCTTGCTGCAGCACCAGCGGCCCCTGTTTCACACAGTTTACCACTCCGTTCACACGTCAGTGCCTCGGAGGGTGGACCAACTCCAGCATTTCTGGTGCTACATGGACCAGTGCTTGGCAAGAACCAGGAACCATGAGGTAGGCGAGGAAGGGCATCCATCCGTACATGCCTGATAGAGTGATACGGGAACTCCTTGAGCTGCAGCTCCTCTGCAAATGGAGATTGGTGCTCACAGAGCAGGACAGCAAGATCAGCAACATATAATGGGCCAGTTCAGATGATTAAGTTGAACCAAAGAACCAGAGCACACCAATAACTTTTTTTTTTACTAGGAGAAAATTGACTAACGTCTTAACTCTGATGAAGATGCTGTGTGTCCTGACGTTTGGTGTTTGAACCTAGTTAAAAAAAAAAGTATTCAAGGTACACAACACGTGTGTTGGTTCTTTCTTTGGGTTCAGTCATCTGAAGTGGCCTATTGTAGTTTGGTGCCCTGTTGCGCGTTTGTAGCTGGTGGATGTCCTTTAACGTGACAGGAAGAAGTCAGGGGGGGGGGAGATATGGAAAAAAGGGAGTGAGTAATGGATAGAGAATAAGAGGGAAGAGGAAGTTAAGAGAACAAAGGTACTGAGAGAGAGTGATGGGAAGAAGGAGAGATATAACAGGAGGGAGGGATAGAGTTGGGAAGAAAGAGGGATATAACAGAAGGGAGGGATGGAGAGAAGTTTGGAAGAAAGAAGGGATGGATGGATGGATGGGAGGGCACAATGGCCTTCAGCTGCTGGTGATGTGTCTCTCCATCTCCAGAGGGCAGCTGTTGTTGAAGTAGAGAATGAGATCACAGCCACACTGATACAAACAAACACATTCAGGAAGACGCCTTGAGCACTTCACTCGTCTACAAGGCCGGGCAAACAAGACAGGGATACGGGAAGATGCCATTGGCTGAGAAAATGACGAGAGCGAACGTTGGCCTAGTTTAGCTACGTATCAGTTGTGTGCATGTCAGCTCTCAGGGAGGCGGAGGCTCATGGGTAAAGTCAGTACATACACCCTGGTCACACTTCTGGGGTCACAGAAGTGCAGCACGAGCACATAAATCGGGCTAAAAGAAAATATCTTTGCTTCCAGTATAAGATATATTTTCAAATTCAAGTTTGGTGTTTTTACGAAAATATAAAGTTATGACACTATATACACATAATATATTTTGAATCAAATTGAATGGTATTCAGATTGCTGTGCATGCAAAACAGGCAAACCGGCTATGAGGCAAACTCATAGCATGCAAACTGAATGCTATGATTCCTGAGGTGTCTATCCACCTATCCAACTACCCACCCTATGAAACCAAAGCCTGATAATCCTCCAGGTCTATCAAATAAATACCGCCGAGGTGCAAACTGGGGCAAAAAAATAGACCTGACTTTCCACTTGGCAGTGCGAGGAGAGACCTCTGCATTCCCAGACAATAGGTCACATTCCATGACACATCGGCTTGTCTCATGAATCAGCCGTTAGCTTCTCTTACCTGCCGGCCTGCACTGCACATGTAAACAGAGGTGCTGAAATAGAAGTCACTTTTGGCAGGGAGAGAAGACAATATAGGCCTACGTGTGGTTGTCCACATAACATCAGATATAGTCTATTACTTGTCTAGTCTGCAGAGTCATATTGGTTCATTTACTGAAGCGCTTCAAGTTTGAACATCAGTCATCTGATGTTCATCGCTCGTCATTATGTGTTTTTGCCCCGGAGGTGTCAGTTTCGGGAAGCTTTGGTTTCGCCTCTTGTTTAGTGTGTGCAGGTGATTTGAGCTAAGAGAACAATGGGACAGAGCCTGAAAGGCATTAACGTGTACAACAAGCATTCGCCGGTGATTCAGTGAAGCCAAGCATCCATCTCCCCACACCAGCGTGTCTTAAAAGCTACTCAAAGTCCCAAATAAAACAGCCGCCGCTGCAGCGAGCCATCTGTTTTGTGTTCGCCGTCCACAAAAACGCGACTCGCTTGCTCATTTACTTCCTCGCTCGCTGGGTCGGTCCTGCATTACACTGCATATTTGCTGGCCTTGCGTTCCCACAAAGGACAACACAAGGCTGCCCGAGAGCCAACTCCCTCAGCCAGACAGGATGTCCATGAAACTCTGTCATCCTCTAATACAGCCCTTAAATGGGCGATTTACATCAGCGTTTTACTCAGGGTAGAGGAGCCGTAAAGCTTAAGAAGACAAAAAAAAAGATGAGGATGAGAAAAAAAAACAGAGAAACATCTGCCTTGCGTGACATGCAAAGTCAAGCAGGTCTATTGCCTCTTTTTTTTTAAGCTGAAGTGAGATTAAATAGCTTCTCTTCTGTGCTCTGTGCTCTTTTATTGGTAGCTATGTGCTATCAGAAAGCATGGTCTCCAGTAAAAAGCAAAAAAGTTAGAGGCAAGGGAGAGAAAGTCAAATTTGAGATGCTTGTGCTGCATCAAAAGGCTACTGCCTATTGGCCTGTGTCCACATGACCAAATATGGAAACAAAAAAAGCTCCCTTTTCCCGTAACTTCACCGAAAAAAAGGGAAGAGGGAAAAAAAAGAAAAGCACTTATAACGTGCTGTGTGCAGCGAGATACAGCCCTCTCTCTCTCTCCCTCTCTCTCTCCCTCTCTCTCTTATTCTCTCGCTCCCTCTTATTCTCTCGCTCCAAACACATGCACAGAAACTCCCGGAGCTCGTGGAAAACTCAGCCCCCTGTCTACGCAGAGCAGCATGACGGATGGAGATAGGGGGCCTTCACTGCTGCTGTCCCGGTGGCGTCTTCTCGTGGTCACCACCACCAAAGTGGCCCGAGGACAAACTGTACCCATAATGCCTTTTTTTTTTTTTACTTTCTCTCACAAAAACTATTTTCCCTTCTTGGCTGGGCCCATGGAACTCTGGGAAAAAATGCGGCAAGCCCTGGCGAAGGGGCAGCAGGCTGACAGGGCTTGTTTATTTGGTGACGGGTTCTTATGGGCGCACTAATGCCCCATTGCCCTGGTCCCTACTGCCCTGAAGACTGTGTCCAGAAGGCCAAGGCCAGTGCTACAGGCCAGTTTACAAACCTCGAGCAGTCAGGAAGGGATTTTTTCCCCCTCAAAAAAATATTATAAATAAATCTCTCCGTCTTCCGTCTCATTCCTCTCTTTCCTTTTTCTCTCTGACTCTTTCTTTCCCTTTTTCCCTCCACTAATCTAGTACACTCTTTTTCTCCCTCATACACTCCCACACAGTCCCACATACACACATACACACACACACACACACACACACACACACTCGCATACAAAGTTTCCCTCCTTCTCTCTTTCTCTCTTCAGCCTATCACATATTTGTCAAAGATTTAATGGTTTTAGCTTTCAGGTCCATCCCCCTTGTTATATAACTGCAAAATGTAACACACGCTTGCACTCACTCTCACACACTGACACACACTGAAATCAGCACATACACACACACACATACAAAAACAAATGCACAAAATATCCAGTGTCAAGCAGCCATGTCCAGTGTGCGTTGTTTATTGGCATCTAAGGCTATTAGCAGCCTTTAGCCACTGAGCACCTATCTGCAGTCAACAACAAGGAAACACTCCAATTACAAGGGAGGACAGTAAAAGAGAGGGATGAGAGTGATATCTGTCATCAGCTACTTTTCATCAAATAGTGCTCTCTTTGTCAAAAACAAAAACAAATAAATCCCCTCTCTTCCCAATGTCTACACCCCATCAATTGCCCCCCCCCCCCCCCCCCCCATGCTCTGAGAGAGATGGGGGGTGGGTGGGAGGGGTTAAATGTTACGCAGGGGGCAGTTCCCTCAGAGAGAGAGGCGTCTGCTGAGACGGTGGCAGGACCAAGGCGCCGTTGCGAGATGAGACTCGCCCAGGGAGTAATGGTGTCGCGACCCCCACACTCCATCACCGCGGGGAGGGAGCCGCATAGGACAACGGCCCACTTTACAAAGCAAACAGGCTCCGTTTGCAACTGTCCAGCAGGTAGCTATTTTTTCTCATCAAGTGACTGGTGGATGAGGAGCTGTTGGTGGGGTGTGAAGTAAGTGGGAGTGACATGGTATGGACATGGTATTGCATGGACATGTGTGTGTGTGTGTGTGTGTGTGTGTGTGTGTGTGTGTGTGTGTGTCTGTGTGTGTGTGTGTGTTTGTGTCTGTGTGTGTGTGTGTGTGTGTGTGTGTGTGAGTGATTGAGTGAGTGACTGTGTGTGCGTGTGCGTACATGTGTAGGTGTGCATGTGCGTGCGTGTGCGCACGTGTGTGTAATGCAATGAAGGACAAGAACAAACAGCAGCCATCAAAGCCAAGGTGCTGGGGCAGAATAACGCCTCAATGAGATGAGATTCAATTAGAGTAAGAACAACATGAGGGACGTGACAATACACTCATTCACAGCAGATAACCTCATCAGAACAATGTCATGGCCGTATGTGTTTCATTCTTACCCTGACCCTGTCTAACCTAGCATTCTCTCTCTCTCTCTCTCTCTCTCTCTCACACACACACATACACTACACACACACATAGATATGAACCCCCTCCACACACACACACGTCATGGCTCTCTCTCACTTTTTATTTATGATATACACTTCTCCAAACAGAGAAAGTCCCAGTAATCTGACAAGTGTGCATTGTAAAACGCTCTCTCACAGCTGTGGTGACAGGCTCATTTAAAAATCCTCACTGATGTGGTCAGCATACGCTTCAAGCCACAAAGGAAAGATAGATAGATAGATAGAGAGAGATAGAGAGAGAGAGAGAGAGAGGGAGAGAGAGAGAGGGGGAGGAAAGGATGAGTAAGACATGATTGATGTTCCTGTTCATTGCCACACTGGGAGAGGACGAGTCCTCTTCCTGTTCTACCTAACATGGACACATGCGAGGAGAGCGAGTGGTGGACGCATGACGTCATGACAAGACTCTCTCGCTCCCTCCCCCCCCCCCACCTCTCTCCCTCCCTCGCTCTCGGTTGCTTGCATACCAGGCATGTGCTTAGCGTGTAGAGAGCCTGAGAAACATGTTTGTGGACTCACTCTCTCTCGCCCCCAGCTCAAACACACACACACACACACACACACACACACACACTCACGCTGGGGTCTGACCACAGCAAAGTCAATGCAGCTGAGAATGAGTGTACATTATGCATGCCAGCAGTTAAAAAAGTGATACACTTCCGTCTGGAACATTCATCATTGTCAGAGCAGTCATTTAACGCAGCAAAACCTGTACATTTGACAAAGTTATGTAGATTTTTTTTCTTTCTTTCCATTTTTATCCTTTTTTATACTCTTTTTACATTACATTACATTTTCTTGATTTCTTCCTGTTCCTTGCATTTTCTCTTGTGCTCCCTTTTTCTCTTATCAACATCTTCCTATTGTCATCTTTCACTCTCTTTCTTTCTTTCTTTCTTTCCACAAGTGCATATATGGAGATTTCAAGGGTATTGAGTGTCAAAAAGCCCTTGCCAGAAGTCAGCGCGCCACATTCCTGGGAGGAGATGGGTCTCTCTTCACAGATTGTCGCCACACTTCAACTCCAAACGCCACGACTCCCTTACCCTTCCTGCTGCCCCCTCCTCCACCCCACCAACACCACCAACTTCGCCAACCACCACGGAACACAATGACCTCAGTGAGGCATGCTACTCCAACAGGAAGCACCGGGAGAAAGAGAAACGTATGGCTGTGTTTTGTGGTGTCCCACATCCCCCTCCCCCCTCTCCAAAAAGCCCATTGACTTCGAGGAGGAAAACACAAGGCTGTTTTGTGCAAAAACATGGAGAATAAACACTTTTTGGACAGGATGATAGATGGCTTTGGGGGAGTGTAGGAGAGGGGGTTGGTATAGTAGGATGGCCATGATGAGGCTCACTCCCAGAATAACATAAGGGATGACTGGTTAAGGCTTGTCTGCTGTCATCGCACCCGGAGAAAGCAGCGCGCTTCCTGGCCCATTAACACCCAGCGTGCCTGGATCGCTGCCTCCTCTCAGCTGAGTGCCAGGTGTTGAGACTCGCCTGCCCGCCTGCCTGTGCCAGCCTTGCCCAGGCCACAGTGAAGAAGTACAATCTTCAAGGAGCCAAAGGTGAAAACGATGTATTGGTACTACCTGTGCACTTAAAGGAACATTCCGGTCTAAGAACATTCCAGTCTAAGAAAGTAGGGTCTATTTCTGGATGATAATGAGTGTAAACTTTCGTTGGGGACCAAAATCGCTACTATAATCCATTGACTAAGCTCAAAATATCATTACACTTCTATGATGTTGTGGAGAGGGTCCCTGTAGACAAATCAAAGTGCTCACCCAGGATTTTCCAAGAGTGTAGAAACTAAGCATTATCTTTTACTGTGGCAATGCTCTATAAATACAGAAACTAAAAAAGGCCATTTCAAGGATTCCCTCTGCTAATCATGAAGAGCTAAATTGTCTGTTGAATGTTCTAGATGGTGGTTGTGGCTTGTGATGCCTATAAAAACCTACTATTTTAAAAGCAGCATCTCTCAGGTCAAACACTCTTACTTTCTACCACTTTACCCTCTTCTGTTCTTTTCCTCTCTCCTTTTCTCTTTCTTAATCCCTTTTTCTTTTTCATCTGTCTCTCTTATTCTCTCTCTCTCAGCCTCTTTCTCCCTCCGTTTTGTGTCCTCTCTATACCGCAGCTCTCTTGTTCTCTCTCTCTTTCCCTCCCTCCCTCTCTCTCCCACCCTGCCTTAGCAGCACGCATTCCTTCAGCAGTGAGGATAGCTTACAGGAGCCTCCATGCTAACGGTTGCCCTCGCAGATCTCATTTTTTGCGCATATTTCTGCTGGCTGTTATTATCAGCATGGCCGGGAGCCAATCTCCACTGTAGCTCTAGCCCCTACCCTCTCCTCTAACACAGGAATGGAGGGAGAGAGAGAATGGGGGGGGGGAGGGGGCTGGGGGCAATCTCAACTGTGGCTGTAGCCTCTATCCTACAGAGAGACTTTCTGTAACTTTTGTTTTTGTTGTACTTGTGTTATGTGTTTTGTTGAACTGTTGTGTATTATCGTGAATAAATATGAATACAGCCCCTTACAAATAGAAGTTGGAAATTCAAATTCAGAGAGGGGGAGAGACCTGAGTGAGAGAGAGAGAGAGAGGAGGGGAATTTCACCTTGATAAATTTTGTGAGATATGAGATATCATATCCATCACAGAAAACAAACAGCGATGCGTATATCACTTTGTTGATGGTTGAACGAAAAGTTCTCACTGCAATCACTCCCCTTGGGTTAGGACTTCATAAACAAAACTTGCCAGTAGCCATTTTGGCTTAAGTCAGGCAAGCACACTCACTCAGAACACGCTGATCTTATGAGTGACGTGTACATGTCTAGACCCTTTTGTCTATCAGGAAACTGAGGATTTTTTTTTCCATTTTGGCTACAGCAAATTACTTTCCTGCCAAGAATTCCTCAAGAAACCAAACGTCCTTCTCTTTCTCATATACTGAGAAATGGATGAGTTCGACAGCTTTATGGCAGAGCCTTGTTTTCTTTCTCTTTCTTTTTTCTTTCTTTCTTTCTTTCTTTCTTTCTGTCTACTCTTGTTTCAGATTGTGATGACCATTTACACATTTCAATTGCAATGTTCATTTTAAAGAGCTGAAAATGTAAAATTAATGTAAAATGTAAAATCAGTTCTATGACTTCTTTGCCTTCCCATTCCTGATTGTTGTTATATAATGGGTTTTAATGCATATTTTTAGTGCTGAAGTCTTAATTAATAACAGCTTTACAACTAATATGTGGTATTTTTATGGCATAATACAGACATTTATTGGCCACAAGAACCTCAGCCAAGCATGAAATTGTACATAATTGAAGAGTGTGTGCGCTATGTAAGAGATATCAGGTTGCCCCGAGGGGGCTTTTCTCTCTTTCTCCTGTTTTAGCTAATGGCTAAAGTGGAAACTAGATTAACCCACAAATGCCCCTGCACTACGTATGCTGTTCCAAAAATAAAGAGAGAGAGAGAGAGGGAGAGAGAGAGGGAGAGGGAGAGAGAGAGAGCCTAGACTGCCCCCCTAAGAGATGTACCCAGAAGACGGCAGGCATCTACCTTTTCAGGCGCGGACGTTCCACCTGTGACATCTCACCTCTGCCGCACACAGGCGGCCTTTCACTGGACCGTGGTGTTTACACTGGGCCTGACTGACTGGAGTTTCATTTCCAATAGGGCTTGAACTCCTTTAAGTAGTGTGTATGTGTGTGTGTGTGTGTGTGTGTGTGTGTGTGTACGTGTGTGTGTGTGTGTGTGTGTGTGTGTCTGTGTGTCAATGTCTGTGTGTGCCTGTACATCTGTGTGTTTCAGAGGAGGTGGGTGTGTTCATATGTGTGTGTGTGTGTGTGTGTGTGTGTCTGTGCCTGTGTGTGTGCTTGTGTGTGTGGTTGGGGGTATACCATTACTGCCCATTAAATCTAACCTGAACTAATTGGGGATCATTATAACCCAGGTGGTCTGGCTAGGGGCAGAGGTAGGGGGGTAAAGGGGTAGGAGAGGGAGGGGAGAGGAGTGGAGTGTCGCGGTGAACAGGCACCCTCTGCCCCACACTAGCCATCGCTGCCAGACTGTTATGGCCAGGACAAGCAGCCGTTGTTCTGAGTCTAATGCAGCTGATGCTTGCCTCTGGATATTCATGCAAGGGGATATAATTAGGCTAACAGGCTAGGCTAGTTTACGACTAAGGCTGCCACTTTAAAGTCAGTATGTACACTACAGTCACACACATGCGTCACAAGTTGGAAAACACACACACACACACACACAAACACACGCACACACACACACTCACACACACACACACAATAATTCACAGAGAAAACCTGACAAATTATGATGGCTTCATGCATGCCATAACCACACACACACACACACACAATTTTTCACAAAGAAAACTTGACAAATTATGATGGCTTCATGCATGCCATAACACACACACACACACACACACACAATAGTTCACAGAGAAAACTTGACAAATTATGATGGCTTCATGCATGCCATAACCACACACACACACACACACACAGAGTACAGCCTCTACATCACGGCAGCTCCATTCTCCTCTCACCTCACGTCCTACTTTAGTGTGTTCATGTGGCTATATAAGCTAGCAGCAAACACCAGCAGTCATTAAAGCCTACTAACAGCCTTTAATGAGCTGCTAACACAGCTAACTAGCGAGCTGTTGGCGGGACAAACAAGCCGGTTGGCACTCGGGCTGGTCCTGTCATTACTGAGGGGCCTGACTGCGTCTGGGGTGTGACAGACGGGCATTATACTGCTGCTGGCATGCCTAGTGTCTTGTGCCAGTGACACCGATCTCCATATGCTAGGCCATTTTTAGGAGAGTCTGAAGGAGATAATCGGGGGTATACATGATTTATTAAGAGATAGCTGACTACAGTGGATAAAGGTGTGTGTGTGTGTGTGTGTGCGTTGTGCGTCGTCCAGATTTGAGAGTCAAATGGAGTAATACAGTATGCCACTGCCCAGCCCTGCAGGCTAATTCCCAGGCAGTCTATCTCTAAACTGTTTAACTGTGAGGGTGAGCTAAACTCTTCAACCCAAATACTGGGCAAGGACATTTACGGCAAATATTGATACATTTACAGAAAGATTGACTAATGTGTGTTGTCTTTGAACAGACAAATGAAATGAAATGTGAGAAATTGAATTTAATTGTACATTGAATATATTGTGTCTCCAAATCTATGACCCCCACCTGTTATTAAAATCCCATTATGCTAGGCTGTAAACCATTTTAATATGTTCCTAGAGGGTTTCCAGTTGAAACAATCAAAACCAACACAGATACTTTGAAAGTAACTTTTTTTTGTTTGTTTTGTCCCCAAGTTACCTTTACCTCAATGTTGTTTTCTGTGCCACCGGAAATGCCTTTGGAACGCACATGATTGTTTTTGCAGTTGAAAGGGTCTCTAGTTTTGGAAAATATTTAAATAGTGTGCCCAGGCGAAGAGGTGTTCACACTATTTAACCACTTATGCATTCTCTAATGCTTTGCACTGAGGCACCGTACCGTATTTTCCAGACTATAAGTCGCACCGGAGTATAAGTCGCACCAGTCAAAAAATTTGTCATTAAGAGGAAAAAAAACATATACTGTATATATATATATATATATATGTTGCGCCTGAGTCGCAGGACCAGCCAAACTATGACAAAAAGTGCGACTTATAGTCCGGAAAATACGGTATATGGCAACACTGAAGCACCGTATATGCCAACACTGAGGTATATGCCAACACAGGGGCACCGTATATGGCAACACAGAGGTATGATTTGCATCGCCAAAGAGAGGGCTTAAATCAGTGTGACTGCATGAGTATGCTACTTTAAAGCAATCAGTGTGGCTATCAGACTCACATGCTCATACACCGAAGGACTAACACACACTCTAATACACCGAGAGAGAGAGAGGGAGAGAGGGAGAGAGAGAGAGAGATTTGTGAAGGACATTTGAATAACCAACTCTGACAGAGAAGGCCTTCAGAAGTAAATGTACGTGTCAGGCTAACTGTCTCCCTGTCGCCCAGTAATGTGAATCATATAATGCAGTTCTCCACACTCTAGAGTCTAGACTGACTCAGTCCAACTGTTCAAGTCCAAACACTCTCCCTCCCTTAATGAACAAGTGATTCATTAGGAGAATAATCATGATTCACCTCCGTTCATATTGCATAGAGATACAGAGATGTGTGTGACTGTCTATCCAGTCACCCTATGCTGCCCTTCCTATCTCCTCATCTTACCACACTCACAGGAAGAGTCGTAATACACACACTCTGGGAAACTACAACAGCCAGTTGTATTGGTGAGTACACAACACACTCTCTGAAAATCAGAGGCACTCCACTCGTCTCTGTGAATACACACACTGCTGGAAACTCACAGGCAGTCGTCGCAGTGACCTGTTGGATGAGCTTACCCTTTGACTTCCCGCACTACTGACCTGAGCACAACTCACTATTGTGAGAAGTCCAGCCAGACAGTCACCTCAAACATTACCAATCGACAACATAAACTTCAACACCATCATCCCTCTCACAGAGTTCCTACTATTTCCTCCAGGATCAATGTAGAATTTGTCTACATATCTGTCCATGTATTTATCTTTCCATGTCAGCATTCATCTAGCCTCTGCTGTCTTAAACAAAATGGAGAATCGCAAAGTTAGTTATAAACCAAGCAGCCTGAGTTTCTCTTAGTTTTGTTGATTACTAAGCCTTGTTGTTTGTATACTGTGGAGGAACTGAGAGTGTCGGAGAGGAGAAGGAATGTAGCGCTCCCTGTCTCTCTCTCTTTCTCTCTCTTTCTCCCTCTCTTTCCTCTCTTTCTCTCTCTCCTCCTCTCCAGTGGAGGCTCGAAGCATGTGATCCCCCTGGGAGAAAACAGAGCAAATGGGCTCACAGAGACATTTCCTGTGCTTGTTTTATCAGATGAGGCGATGCCTGGCAGCCATGAGAAGGGTCCTCTCTCCCTGCGCCACACACCCCCAAACGGCCACACACACACACACACACACACACACACACACACACACACACACACAACCACACACACACACAAAACAAAAGCATGTCATCTTGGGGAAAGAAAAAACAAAAACCTGAGTAATGACAGCAACCCTGCTTGGTGACGCTGGATGATAACATAAAGGTTTGAGCGACACACACACACACACAGACACACACATACACCTACACACACACACACACACACACAGACACAGACACAGACACACACCTACACACACACACACACACACACACACACACACACACACACACACACACACACACACACACACATACACATACACAGACACAGACACACACCCACACACACACACACACACACACACACACACACACACACACACACACACACACACACACACACACACACACACACACACACACACACACGTACATACACATACACCTACACACACACACAACCACACACACACACAAAACAAAAGCATGTCATCTTGGGGAAATAAAAAACAAAAACCTGAGTAATGACAGCAACCCTGCTTGGTGACGCTGGATGATAACATAAAGGTTTGAGCGACACACACACACACACACACAGACACACACATACACCTACACACACACACACACATACACATACACACACACACACACACACACACACACACACACACACACACACACACACACACACAGACACACACACATATATATACACATATATATATACAGTATATGCTCCCTTGAGAAAAGAGAACTGGGAGGGGGCCTGTAAGTCTGACTTGATACCTAAAGAAGTCACAAGTTTCAATTGACAATTTTCCTCAGTACTCCCGCCCAAGCACCCCACCCCCCCCTACACACACTCCAAGTGGCCTATACTGGAGCACGTGTGAGGAGGAGGTGATCAGCCAATTACCGCGCCAGGCCAAAGTGCCCACCCGCCCAACCTGACTTCAAACAGGGGGCCCCGAGTCTGTGTGAGATTAAGAGGAATAACATGTGCCCGTCAATCTGTCAGGCCACCAGAGTTTAACCACCACTGCACCCAACACCCACGTAAAGTGAGACCATTTTTCATCACTCCTAAGGAACGAAAACAGAAAAAAAAAAAATAACAAAAGAAAATCACAGGCCTCTGCAGTAGTTTGCTGCAGCACAAGGGCCTAGCAGGGAATGCAGATGTTTCATCACTCCTAAGGAACAAAAATGAAAAATTAAAATAAATAAATAAATAATAATAATAATAATAATAATAATAATAAATTAACAAAAAAATTGTGTGTAGTAGTGTGTAGTGTGGTGCAGCACAAGGGCCTAGCAGGGAATGCAGTACCAAGATCAGATCAGGGGAACATTCGAGCTCTGCTCTGGCTTTAGTGTTCTAGCGTCTGACTTTTCCACTTCAGAAAAAAAAATCCCGCCTGGTTTAAAACGGAAAAAAAAACATAGAACAACAAACAGGAATATGAAGTCAGATTACAAAATGGGTTCCTGCCATTGGAGTGTTTCCTTTCTGTGAGAGCAAGAGTGAAAAAAAATGGGGGGGGGTAGCTTGGAATTCAAGATTTATACATTGCTAACAAAACATCTGTATGCCACTTATTGCATATTTGCGGGGACCTAAATAAACAGAATCTCCAGTTTCGCGCCGTCCTTACTTCATGACTAAGGCACGCCAGATTTTGCCATTTAGGCTCAGTAGTCGCCGGCAACGAGCTCCGCAGAGAGAGCTCCTGGTGCCTCCGAAGAGGGCTCTGGGCTTGCTGAGTTACACAACCAAGCCGGGCTGTGTGGTTCTGAACCCAGCACATTCAAATTACATGCTATCAAATTCAAAGCAGAAGGGAGAGAGAGAGAAGGGAGAAGTGGAGAGGAGAGAGAGAGAGTGGAGGAGAAGAGAGGAGGGAGAGGAGAGATGAAGAGAGGAGAGGAGAGAGTATAGTTGGCTGAGGGCTCTCTCTTTCTCTCTCTCTCTGGGGAAAGCCTCCTTTGAGGTAAGCCTCACCTCCACTCCCCTGTCAATCACTCTAACTTGAAGCTAATTGAACATTTCATAACACGACCCTCAGAATAAACAAGACGCTCTTTTTCTTCCTTCCTTCATGACCACCATCCTGCCAGCCTCCAGACCTCTTGCTGAAAAAGCCGGCAGGGGAGGTGTGTGTGTGTATGTGTGTATGTGTGTCTGTGTGTGTGTGTGTTTGCTCTAGTGCTCCCAGGGTTCAGTTCAAAGATGTCGTCTTTGGCAACACGGGTATTTCCAAGGGCTCTTCTACCCGCGGAAATTCCACTCAAGTATTGGTTGATGGTAGTGAAGGTGGTGATTGTGGTCTCTCTCTCTCTCTCTCTCTCTCTCTCTCTCTCTCTCTATCTCTCTGTATGTATGTGTGTGTGTAGTGAACATAATGGTTCTGGTGAAGTCAGGCAGCAGTAACACTGTTATCATCTGACATTAAAGCAGATCTGATCTGGATGTGGTCCCCATCTGAATCCGCAACTACCTGCCTCTGTGTCTGCTGATGCTATGCGAGGGCATGTCCCTGTTCATAGGCCTCTCTATGCCTCTGACTGACCTGGTCCAGGGTCTTGAGGATGTCGACTATTGGCCTCATTATTGCTTTCTGAGCTGCATGAGTGGCTTTTTGGCCTGAAACACATGTACAACTGCAGCACCACAAGCAATCTGTAGGCACACGAATATGCAACCACTACACTAAATCCATTTAAGCACAGTGACTAGCAGTGAACCAGCTTGCTGTATTGCTGTAACTATTAGGGTGATGGTGCAGCTTCTACTTCCAATCCCACCCAGGATCCCTCATGCTGTTTACAGTCAGTTGGAGCGGGAGGTTCGGTCTGAAAAGCTTCAACCACCCCCACTGCAGCTGCCACCCCCACCCTGATCCGACAACCACTGGGCCTCGTCGAGAAGGCCATCAGAGTCCGGAAGCAGAGGGCAGTGTTTCCTACATCCTGCCACGGCCTTCTCAAACATGCACACACACACACACACACACACACACACACACACACACACACACACACAAACAGACAGACAGAGAGAGAGAGAAAGTGAGAGAGAAAGAGAGACTCCAAAACCCTTTTCATTACTAGTGTGCTGAGCAGCCTACATCCATATTCTCCCACTTCTACATGGTGCCCTTGTGGTTAAACATTGACAAAAAGGGGGAAAGAAAGAAGAGGAGAGGGGGAGAAGAAAAAAGAGGGGAAAGTAGGGGGAGCTTTTTTAAAAACAAAACTACCCTGTTATGCATTCCAAAGGCTATTCCAATCATCAGTCACTAAGTTCAATCCGTTCCTTATAAGGTTGGGGCATTCCCCTCATATTTTCACAACACTGAGACACTATCAGATACGGTTTCATTGCCAATTACTGGGGCTGTCTCGCTCAGCTCGCTCCAAGCTCCCTCTCCCACTGTCCACACAAGCCCTTATTCAATACCTGCTTTGTCATCTAATACCAGAACGGGCCGCCGTGCAAGCTGTGCATCGGCGCTGGAACCACATGCCTCGAGGTGCGATGCCAGAACGGGGGACAGTTCATCATGCTGTCTTTGATCTACTGTTACATGCCATGACTGTGTTTTTTTACGTTTGGTCATGGGGTGAAAGAAACTGTTAGGGCTTTGGTTGATTTTGTTGGTTAGTTTTATGAGACAAGCTCTGAGGGAGACAAGATGATGGGGATATGGGAGGATGGCAGACACAGAGAGAGATTGACAGAGAGAGAGAGAGGGAGGAGAGAGAGAGAGAGAGAGAGAGAGGGAGAGAGAGGAGAGAGAGAGAGAGAGAGAGAGAGAGAGAGAGACTACATGTATTTGGTCACTGAAAGCCTCTTATATTAGCCAAAGAAAACCAGACTGGGGCCTTCGCATGGTGATTAATAATATCACTGACTGTTTCTGTTATAATACCTCGCGGTGGCTTACAGCCCCTGTGAGGCTGGTGCCGCGAAAACTTGGCTGGTGGGATCAGATCTGGCGCGGGCCAGTCCGTTGGCCACCTTTACCGAATTCTGTAGCGCGCGATACAGCGCACCACCACACTATTGACCAAAGCTGCTCCATCACCAATCCTTCCTTCACGAGTAAGTCCAAGAACAGAGGGAGATTAAACCGTGTAAAGTATGTCACTGGCTGGCGACCTCTCACCGCAAATATTTTGGGAACCGAGTGAGAGATCCGAGCCAGAACAAATAGTAGATCTAGTTGTTAGAGGATGCTACTGAAGCGCCTTATTTAAATGTTACGACGTTGCCAAGTGTGTGATTAAATTATTTATGTTCACATCACCATGTGGCGTTAGAGTCAACTTATCAAACACAGCCTACAGGACATGGGGCATCTTTAAAAAAATTAAAGAACCAGGCACTGCATTAAGATATTCGTCAAACTACTCAGTACACCTGCATCACACAGTAAAACATTAAATAAACGACTCGAATAAATATAACATCGCTAAATAATGCAAACATTAAATAATTGAGATGGGACTATGAGTCTGTGGAGACTTTTTCTTAAATCCAATGTCTGCAGGACGGGAGCAGGGAGTGCACGCCCCTGCTTGGAGTTGTTCGATAAGGATCTGCAGGGACTAGGGTACACTCCTCAGGACAAGAAATTCCAGGACGGACAGATATTTTGGTTCGGGATGAAGAGATTGGCATTGGATATCGCACAAAACAAACACATCCCACATCACTATCTTGAGTAGATAAAAAAAGTACCAACATAACCCGTATTTTTAAAAAGGCTTTGTTTCGTATAAGTTAGGCATCCGGATGCAAAATACATGCTTCTATTTTCTTTGTCCAAATGTCATAATGGGACTTCTCCTTGGTCTATATCTTCCAAATAGCAGAACCACTAAGCTAAGCAACAGTTTGTAAGTATAGGCGAGAGCAGGCGAGACTTTATGGGAGTCCACCGCTTTCATCAAAGTTGTTATCTTAAGTGCAAATAGACAATTACTTCAGCGAAATCCTTACCTGCAAAGATGACCGTTATTAACGATTGTTTTGGGCGAGGTCGAGAATCAACAGATGAGCCAAATGAGTTGCTAACCAGCCCGGAGTCAGAGGTTGAAATACTACAGTAGGCTATTCAATAACAGCACACAATATCATAGGCTCCTCCCTTTTTAAAAACGATCTAGTACATCTCCTCAGTGTAGGCTATACAGCTGGCAGGCTCTACACATTGTCCGTTGTCTATTCCAAGTATCAGCCAATGGTTGCTTCAAAAAACGACGGTGGGCTCGGCTTTCTCCCTCCCCATCATCATCCTTCTACCCCCCCTCCACCCCTCCACCCACCCCAACACACACAGAAAAAGCATGTCTGGAATTTCTCCGACCAATTAAAGTAACCATCCATCAGATTGCAAAAAAAGAGGGACTACAAATACCAACACATTATAAGCTTTGAAAAGTCGAGAGAGCGGCCAAAACTCACTTGCAGAAATGCCCTTTTTTGGTTATCCTTCTCAAGGCCTCTGCAAGAAACTCCGCTGTCAGAAGCGATCATATGAAATGTTAATCTTGGCGAAAAGGGGCGCTGTCTGTTCAAACGCTTAAAGGCAGGCGTAATACCTTATGAGAAACGAGAGTAC
>NW_027468664.1:12524245-12534245 GCF_046254945.1 Alosa pseudoharengus
ATTACTCAGTGTCGTTCGAGTGCGTTAGTTTTGGGCAACGTAACAGTCAATCAAGGAAAAAACTCGCACACCATTATTTGCCGTTGAAAAATAAATAAACAAAGTGTTTAATCCATCAAACCAAGGTGCTACCAAGTGAGGTGATGTACAAATGTTTCGGTACTCAGACCTTCATCAGTGCAAAAAGACAGGGCAGGGCAGGACAGGGCTTCACACACCTGGACCACTGTGTGCTCATTAACCATGGCCTACTTAAAGTAGCACTATTAAAGTTTTGGTTTAAAATTAGCAAGCTATCTAGCATGCAGAACCTTGCAAACACCTGGTGTCTTTTTGGCAATATAGTTTGTCATTTTCTCTGTGTTCCAGCCCGGAACACACAACTTCATAAACTTCATAAATTCATAAATCAACTTCATAAATCAACCTGGCTGGTTGAAACGGCACGTGTTTATCTGTCATTCACATGACCATATACCATCAAAATGAGTTTATTCTTTCTTTTTTTATCTTACATAGTCAATCAAACAACCACCAACACTTGAGTCCACATGTGTGAAATAGTGATCAATCAGTCCACAGTTGTGGAATAGTAATAGCCAATCAAACATCCAGTAACATGTGGTGCAGCTGTGGAACAGTGATTGGCAATCAGAGTGCTGGATCAAACCTCCATCTCTCCAGTCTATCCAATGAAAGGCCTGTTAAGAGCAGCACTGGGGCTAGTGTCTGTTAGCATTTAGTGGGTGGAGAGCCCTTGACTCCGTCACTCAGATGCCTGTGGAGGGCGAGGTCCCACTAACAACAGAGAGCCCACCGAGTGATCCAAGGGCGAAATGCTGACACAGCATTTTATCCCGCCGAGCTGTGAACTGGAGAGGGGGGGGGGGGGTGGAGGGGGCAAACTCTGACTCAGTGAACTGACTCACATCAGAGATGACCCCTCCGGGTACGTCCCAAAACAACCCTGTCACCACCAGCCTTAAAGTCGTTCATAACTTACTTGAGTGGGACTGCTCGGCTAAGGCTCGTTGCAGACCATACTCAGACCAGGGCAAGGGGGCAATAGCAACAGAATGAAACAAAGATGACAGAACAGGAAGAGCGGAATGTTCGACAGATGAGCTTCGACTTGATGAGCCTCAGAGGACTGACCACTGCAAAAGCGACATGTGGAGCGATGACTCGACTCGCTTCGTAACGCGTATAGGCCTCGGGTTGTACACCTAAAGGCTCATCAGCTCAACTCTGCAGAACGGGCCAATAACAGGGTTGATTTATCCACCCTACGTCCACACTGTCATCCCCGTGGCCTGGCTCTTGTAAGCCGATAGAACGCTTCGGAGGACATCGGGTTCTCGGTGTCGTGTACTTATGTCTGCTGTGAGCGATTCGAGAACCTTTTCCAAGAGCGTCTCTTGAGCTTTTCACTGTAAACAGCTCTGACATATAGCACAATGCTGTGGCAGACAATAAACCTTTGGAATTCATTTTAGAGGAAAAAGGGTCGCTTATATTGTGGTGTAGGATGGTTAATATCACCATTGAGATTTGAGGCAACATCTGCGTCCAATCCGAGAAGGTCCATCTGCTGATCATAAAATGCAAAGCCTGCCTTAATCGGACACTTCTTGAGAAAGCTAGGAAGTAGATTTTATAGCCTACAGTACAACTAGATTAGATTTAGATTGTGTGGGTGGTTCTCTTGTTAAACTAGTGAAGAGGAGACATTGAGGAGAAATCTGAGATCAGTGACCACAAAGGTAAAATATAGAAAGATAATGATATGTTGATATATTGCGATAAATAATTGTTTTGTCTTCAGTTTTATAAATGCATCCATTTGGTTTGTACTGCATTCTTGAGAATATATGAACATGACACATGTACAAACAAATGCACACTTGCTCTCACACACACACACCAACAACCCACACACACACAAAAACACACGCACAAACACACACACACACACACAAACACACACACACACACACACACACACACACACACACACACAGACACACACACACACACACAAACGCACACACAAACAAACATACACACACACACACACACACAAAAAAACACACATGCAAACACACACACACACATACGCACGCACGCACACACACACTTGCCGAGTGATGTGCGTGGTCTGTTGAGTCACTGCCAGGGTAACATGGTCTTCTTCCTCCCTCTACAGCAGGACAGGATGTCATGCCCAGCTGCAAGCCTGTAGGCCAGGCCATCTGTGTGACCCGTGTGTGTGTGTGTGTGTGTGTGTGTGTGTGTGTTCAGGACAGTGTGTGTACTTGAATATAAACAGGCAGTGTTTATTTGCTGCAGTGAGTGTATCTGAGTAGGTATAGGTATGTACTTAATCTGTGTGTGTGTGTTACCAACTTACCACCTTTCTCTGTGAGTTTGTGTGTGGCCTGCAGAGTGTGGGTATGCATGTGTGTCTGAGTATGCATGTGTGTCTGAGTGTGCATGTGTGTCTGAGTATCCATGTGTGTCTGAGTATGCATGTACGGTATGTCTGAGTATGCATGTGTGTCTGAGTGTGCATGTCTGTCTGAGTGTGCATGTGTGTCTGAGTGTGCATGTGTGTCTGAGTATGCATCTGTGTCTGAGTGTGCATGTACTGTGTGTCTGAGTATGCATGTGTGTCTGAGTGTGCATGTGTGTCTGAGTGTGCATGTGTGTCTGAGTGTGCATGAGTATGAATGTCCATTGTGAGCATTCTACTCTCCATCTATGTGCGTGCAAACGGGTGTGTAGCCTACTGAGTGTTTTGCATGCGTATGTGTGAAGTGTTGATGTGCAATCAGCCTGATCCTCCCTTCTTCCTGTTCAGATGGCCTGACAGGGCTTCACACACCTGGACCACTGTGTGCTCGTTAACCATGGCCTACTTAAAGTAGCACTATTAAAGTTTTGGTCTAAAACTAGTAAGCTATCTAGCATGCAGAACCTTGCAAACACCTGGTGTCTTTTGGCAATATAGTTTGTCATTTTCTCTGTGTTCCAGCCTGGAACACACAACTTCATAATGTACTGGATGGCTGGCTGGAACGGCACGTATCTATCTGTCCTCCACATGACCATATACCATCAAAATGAGTGTGAAGATTGATACTTGATAGCGTGTTGCTTAAAACCTCAAAGGGTGTCAAATTGGTGCAGAGTGTTGATTTGATGCTCTCACATACTGATCCCAGATCAGTAATATTTCTGTGGAGGTCCGGTCCTTTGGCATGGCTCTGTTTCGGACCAAAGTGTCTTTCATACAAGAGGAAAGAGATTTAGCATTCATGCAGTATGTGATTAACTGTCAAAAACATAGAATGAGAGACCAACAGCTGGGCATGTTTGATTACAAGGAACCTAGCAAGTGGATGGTCACTGAATAATATATCAAACTGGGTGTATTACCAAACTTGCGGATATGTGTCGTTTTAAATTGGATTTGTAACTGTTTGTAAAGTGCTAATGCTCAAAGTTATGTAGCCCATGCATGGGCCCTAAACAAACTCTTTACATTGATTCCACATCTCTGAAGATTTACCTTACCTACAGTAAATGCAAGGGTCTAAAAACATACAGCACGAGCACTACATATCTTGATGTGATGCAGTGCTCTAGCGCCCTCTGTTGGGTGGAATTGCAGCCTGTTTTTAGATGACAAAAGAGCAGTCAGCTTTTTTCCAAAGCTTGGAGGTGTAGCGCCATCTACTGTTGAAGGATCCTCGAGAGGTCAGAATTATCTCAAGACAGGTCAATTATTGTACAAGTACAGTCATTTAATGGTTTCCACTAAATGTGCATAAAATGACAGATACACTGTTGACAAATAAACCACACAATCTGGGTTATCTTGCTCTGTACTGGAATTGTCATTCAGTCTGTCACCATCCTTACATCACAACATAGTATATATAATTTATCATCATCCAGAGATGCTTACTTGCTTGCTTACCAATAAGGAATGCAGTAATCTCAACCAAAATGTGCTTGCAAAACTACAGCATGGCTTAAAAGCTATATATGAAAGAACACAATGCCCAGATCTCTGTGCTCTTTGGTCTACTGCTCACTGCGCGTTGAACAGTTTCTTTCTGCCCTCCATGCCTGACATGGCCTCCACGTTCTTACGCCAGTCTGTCACCTCCTCCTTCTGCAGGGATTGCACACACACACACACACACACACACACACACACACACATGCACGCACACACGCACACGCACACGCACACGCACACGCACACGCACACACACGCACGCGCGCACACACACACACACACACACACACACACACACACACACACACACACACACACACACGCACGCACACGCACACGCACACGCACACGCACACACACACACAGTTTAAAGAAAAGAGCTACATGTTCAAATTGTACTATATAAAAGGAACTATTGGTAGCCTGGCATAGCCAGAGTCTAATTGTTATCAGAATTTGAGTCTGGTATTACACCATTTGGACTTAACCCATCAGAGCAACAGAATCTGTGAATCCCGTATGATGAAAAGCAAAAACATCCTTTTCCTCAACAAATGCTTTAATCACTGTTTACTGTTTGTCTTTTAAAGTTGTTGCGTTGTCAAATCTTGTATAATAGCGGATTCTAAACATCTCACTTCTTGCACACTCGTTGAAGTGGACGACTACGTAACTATTGCCCATCGGTCTATCCGCCCGCCTAAACAATTTGATTGGTCCGAACACATCTTCACTGGGCATAGGCCTCTTAATGGACCAACTCCAGAGCGAACGTCCCAAACTCAAATTTTGTGGCCGGGGTAAATTCTGGCTGGCTTCCAGGCTAAACTATTTGCATCATAATACAGTATACATTTTCAATGTTTTCAGATAGTATTCTCAGTGTGTCTTTATGATTACTGTTTCCTCAAACACAAACAAATTTAACAAATTCCTATCTTTTATAGACACATTCACATTCTTGTCTCACCTCTGCCTGTTATAACCCCTATTGGTCATTGTTATGTGTGCAACTGATCTTTCCTAGTCAAGTTTGAAATGACCTTTTCTAATCTGAACCATGACCCTAGGTCAAAGTTCAGTTGATATTGCCTCACCTTCTCCTCCTCCTTTTTCACAGTCTTGAGGTTGGCCTTGAAATCTGCTTTCATGAGTTTGGATGTGTCGGCGATGGCTCCGAACATGTCGTCCGACTTCTTCACCCGCTTCAGGTTGGGTCTCTTCATTTTCCCCTTCAGGCTGATGACCTTCTGATTCAGGGAGGCGATCTAAGCGGCACACACACATGAAGAAAGCCACTCAAACTTAGGCCATTCATTAAAAACAGCCAGCATCACGTAATGCCATGTCCATATGTAGCCCATACTATGTACATGCATTAATTGACCACTAAGTTAGACATCTAATGTCATGTCAGGGGTAATGGTAGCCCATGGTAGGCATTGTAGAGTAACTTGAGTCAAGAGTAAAACTCCCTCCCAACACCTTGCTGGTGACAGATGCTAAAACACATGTGTTGCTAGCAAGCCTGCCTGCCAGCTGGAGGTGTTATGAGTTCAAGACAATAAAGGTTACACTAGCATTGTTCTCACAAGTTCTTCTTATCATTAAGAGAACACATTCTAACCTTACAGTACATATTTGGTTTTAATATGTGCTACTATATACAAACATGAAATATATGTGACTTTTCTTATTAAAATGCTCTGTAAAGGACCCTTACTATTATGGGACCAAAAAGTTTCTTTGAACTCCTAAGGTTCATTATTCAGCAACTATATGCTCATTTTATGGTTCCAAGCTAGTGATATAGTAAAACCATTATGTGTTTTATTTATTGCATTTGCAAGTTATAGGATATTGTAACTTGTTTTCCTGTCCCTTAAGGACAAAAGAATTACATTGTTTTGCTGCAGCACCAAAACCAAAAGCAACTTTTCAAACAATAATAAAGCCGTATTATTCATACTGATTCAGTTTAGTGTAAGCACACAAAAGAGTTTCCTGATATCCCCCCAACACAGTGATAAGTCAGGCAAGTACCTCTGTTTCATTCCGTGACACCTTTACTTCCAGATCATATCGCACCTCATCCACGATGTCAATCTTCCGATGCAAGTCTTTGCACAGCTCCTGAGAAGAGATGATTCATGCAATCTGGAGAATTACTGCAGTGTTCAGCCTTCTAAATGGCAGCCTATAACAGAGGCAAATGCACTCTCATAAAGGAGAATGCAATCGAGAAACCTCGAGTTCTTTAGCTATAGTCTTTGCCAACTGTCAAAGACTGTTTTTTTTTTTTTGTAGAAGCCTAGTACAATTCTTTAGATCTTGGCTTTATATGTGTTCTGCTGACAGGAACACCTAGAACTACTGTATAACATTCTTTGGCATTGGAAAGGTTTCCTAGAACATAGAGGAACATAACTTGGTGTTTTGCAGTGGTGTCTTGCACAGTGGAATCACAGGTGTTCTTAGGCAATAGTAGTCATTTCTCATTAAAAACAGGGAAAACATCAAGGCACTCATGTGATTAAAAAGCCTTTATTCCAATGGGCTTGGACATATCTTAAAATGCACCCTTGTATTTGGGCTATTCTGGGCTCTTGCTCTCTCTCTCTCTCTCTCTCTCTCTCTCTCTCTCCCTCTCAGTGAACCTTTTTTTTTTTAAAGAAAACCTTCAGCAGTCATAATAAGTCATAAAGAATGCTCTATGATCTTTGGTCATGGTTGATACACTGCGCCCCCCCCCCCCCAATCCATTACCTGTAGCTCCTGTACAGAGAGGCCTGTGAGCTTGAGCGGTGGGGCATTTTGTTTCAGTGTGTTCTCTCTCTCAATACTCTTCTCCTCCTCCTCTTGCAGCAGCAGCTTCTCCGCCTTTTTAAGGATTTTGGACTAGGGGTCGGGGGGGTGGACATTTGGGTGGGGCAGAGAGAAGACAAGTGGAGATGACTGAATACTGACCCTCAGAGTTGAGAAGAGAAACAATCACTTTGTTTAAAGGAACCATATGTAAGATTGTGGCCAAAACTGGTACTGCAATCACTTTCAAATTACTGGGTTGCCAACCCAGATGCCGAAACACTACTGACTTAGTAGAGAGGTAGAGGGTGGCGCATCAGGCCAAAACACAACATGACATGACAAACACAACATCAACATCAGTTGAGGGCTGCAACTTCACTTTTTAAATGACAATATCCTGGCGGACTACTGTTGTCAGTGAAATAAGTATTTGAAATGAACATGATTTCTTAATGTCTAGTGACATATCAGGGCCATTTTATGATTATTTGAAATACATTTCTTACATACGGCTCCTTTAAATGTACAGTGTTTTCTTTATTCTAAGATAAATAAGTCTCCAAATGAATGGAATATGCAGATGTCTTTTCATTTATTTGACAATGCATCTCAAACAGGGAAGAAATATGGGAATATGCAGACACTTATATAATTTATTCATTTAATTGTAACCTCTCAACATCAAAAAAAAATCTCAACATCAAAACAAAATAAACAGAGAGAATTTTAAGAAGTAAACACTTTCAACACAATTCTTAGACATAACAAACAGAACACCTGTTTTGAATATGAACTTACAGTCACCTAGTAATATATCATCTCAGTAGCTTTTAGCTTTACACCCATCTTTAATGATCATTTTCAAATAGATGAAGTGCCTTATGAAAACACTTGAACAATTAATGTGAGGGGAGGGAATTAAAGAGCATTAAGTACCTTTAACAGCAGCCGGCGGGTGGCTGAGTACTTGGGCTTCTTCTGGAGAGGGGGGAGATGGGGAAAGGACATTAAAAAGTGACATTTTATTTTGTTATCGCAGAGACATCGCTGTGACTGCAGGCCCATCTGTTGAACCCGCCAAGCCTTTTCAGTGCAAAAGTGTTTCAGGGCCAATTAAGGAGATGAATTTGCAAATTTGCCAGCTATCTCGTGTAGTATTTTTTACAATGTAAAGATGCTTATGTTGGTTAAATTGCTGCCTAATGCCTATAATTTGTCATGCTATTACTTGTCAATAAAATGCCAACAAGTAAGATCACGGCCTGAGTCAAAGAAGAAAAAAAAAATAGTGTTGTTTTCTAATCAATAGCTTTCAGTGTGTCCAACAGATAAAGCACTGGCACAGTCAACAGAATAATTATACAGTCAGTCTTGGGTTGGAAGGGTGAGTGTGGGACAATAGCCAACATAAAAGAGGCTTCACATATGAATTCATTTTAAATGCTGCTGATGCACAGGGACTTATTAAGGGTTAGACAGACAACAAATACACACAGAAACATACACAGTTAAGAATGTTAAGAAAAGTTTCTTTTTTTAGTATTTGAGTATGGCATTTAGAGAATGCAATTTTTAATCTTTCAGACTAGTTTACAAAAAGGTAAATACATTGACATTTCAAATAAGAAATACTGCAAAATTTATGGGCAAAAATAATCATTTTAATAATTTTCCACTTAATATTTCCCCACTTTTGTTATGATCTATTGAGCATCTCAAGTGTAAGTTCTTGAGGTAGGAGCATTAAGAACCCAGTGAAAATATACAACGGAACGTGAAATAAAGAGTTTATTTGTTATTTGTTGATGTCTGAGCTTGGTTGAGGCCTGTCCTCATTGTTGCAACAGACAAAGAAAACATCAGAAAAAAAAAAACAAAAAACAGATAAAAGACTATCTGTGTATGTCTAGACTTGCTAGAAAATAATAAAACATGTGGCACATCACAATGCTTGAGGCTACCAGACAATAGATGTGACCATGGCTAGACATGAGCAAGTCTTGTGCTTCACTTTCATGTGCTTTGATAATTACATAGTACTGCACATACTCTTACTGTTACAGATACATACATTAGCTAATTTAGTCTTCCACTTAATATTTCCCCACTTGCTTTATTTATAGTAATTTATAGTAGTTTTTGAACCAAATCTCATGCTCAATCTGGATGTTCACACAGTGTCCCACAAACATGGATAGCAGAGGCAGATGTTAATGTTAGCTAGACAAAAACTCCATGAATCTTGGTAGTGAAATTCATACAGACAAACGTGATGAGATGAGGGCCTACTGCAATAGGGGGATATTTTACATGGGGACAGAGTTGGGCAAAAGACTACATGAGTCATGAAAACAGATTAGTCCCCTCCTATATACTCCCTCCCTGTCAATCTCTCTCTCTGTCTAACACACACACACACACACATACAATCACACACACACACACACACACACACACACACACACACACACACACACACACACACACACACACACACACACACACACACACACACACACACACACACACACTCTCTCTAACTCTCTCTCTCTCTCTTTCTCACTCCTCTGAACTCCACATGCATCATTCAAAAATTGAAGGACAGTGGGAGAGTTATTTGTCTTTGAAATATGTTTTCCAGAAAGTTATCAAAGTAGATAAACAATGTCAACACATAAATATTGGCTTACCGGTCTATTCATGAAGAATCGAGACAATAACAAACATAAACACATGAGCGTACATAAACACATGAGCGTACATAAACACATGAGCGTACATGAACACATGAGCGTACATGGAGAAACATATCAGATGGTAAACATGCAGAACAATTTTGGTAAATAACATTATTTTAGATAGATAGATACTTTATTGATCCCCAAGGGGAAATTCAAGGTCTCAGTAGCATACAGACATCACACACAACATGCACTTACAGCAGAAAAAGTAATATAAGTATATCTATATATATAAAAAACTCCACTGCACAATAAAGACAGTAGAAGATAAAAAAAATACTAAAATACTAAATATACTAAATAAAACTAAATCAAATATCCACATAGTGTGCTTAAGGATGATCAAGCATGATCATTATGCTTAATGCTCAACAAAGACACTCACTTCAGTACCCCCCTTTTACTTTTAAGAGTAGAGTCTACA
>NW_027468664.1:12539245-12556745 GCF_046254945.1 Alosa pseudoharengus
AGACAACGTGCTGAGGAGGAAGCAATGCACTGGTTTACGACCCCTGTCTCCCTGGGCCGTAAAAACCTGTTTATTTACAAGGGGCACACACAGTAAACGGCAGCTATGCACTGATCCCCGAGTCCCTGCCAGGCATTAAAGAAACACCACACGACTGCTCACAGAGAGCAAAGACACCCAACTATGCCTAACAATGCTCTCCCCTTCTCAACTTCCATCTCTCTCTCTCTCTATTTCTCTCTCACTATGCTGAAAGCTCAGTATGCAGAAAGCTCTCTAGTCTTTCTTCTCTTTCTTTAGGAAATGCTACTCGAAAGCGTGAACGCGTCCCCGGGCGAAATATTTTACACTTGCTCAAACATCACTAACCCTCTGACCCTTACAAGAGCGGCTGGGTGTTGGATGGTGGGGGAGTGAGGGACAAACAGTCTTTCTTCTCTCTCTCTCTCTCTCTCTCCCTGGCTTTGTGTCTTAATGTTTCCGTGTGGAACAGAGAGAGAAACATCAGTTGCTGTCCACATGACACTATCCTGTTGTTTAGTCCGACATCACAGGCCCAACAGCTTTTTCGTCAAAATCTTTACTAGCGCAGCCAGCCGGTTTTCACAACTTGGAAACCTTTTAATGTGACTGTAAATGTAACATCTAATTCATTACTGATTAAAAATGTTGATCACAAAAAAAAACTTGGAAACCTTGTCACCATCACATCCATTTTAGTGAGGGTAAAACAAAATATTTTTTTTTTTACTGTCTATTGAATAAAACGAGTGGCTCTGAAAGCCATTGGACCCGGAAAGAGAATGATCAGCCCATTATTGCATCATGACTTAACATCCGAATTAACACATTTATCAGTACGTCAGATGCTATATTAGTCCCTCAGCATCCGTATCTTCTCATTAATGAGGACGTGTGTGTGAAATCCCTTACCTTAGTGGAGAGATGTAGTTTGGATGCGGGATGATCGGTGGAGGCTGTGGCTTGTGAGAGCAAAGGCAGCAGGGGATTTGTGTCAAGTGATTTAGTGTCTCTCCTGTGGCTAGTGTGGTGACCATGCACTACCCCTCTGTAGGGAGAGTCTGGTGAATCCCCCCCCCCCCACACACACACACACGTTTTTACACACATGCACACATGCCACTAGATTGCCCAACAATGTTTTCTAGCTCAATACTTTCTGACACCCTCCATTAACATAAAGCACACACACACACACACACACACACACATTTTTACACACATGCACACATATAACCTGTGATGCCACTAGGGTGCCCAACAATTTCTGGCTGAATCCTTTCTGACAACCCTCCATCAACATAAAGCGCGCGCACACACACACACACTTAAATAGGTTTGACCTACCCCAACACCTGGTTGCTCCACTAACCCCTCCAGCTTCGGACATAAACATAGGTACTATCTCTCTCTCTCTCTCTCTTTCTCTATTTTACTCACTCATCAACACACACACACACTTTTGAGTCATGTCAAGAGAGAGAGAGAGTGTGTGTGCAATTTGACCACATTCTTTAGCTGGACTACTGTTGTAAAATAATTTCCCTCTCACTCATGCAAACAGAAATAGCCACCATGCACCACATGCACACTGCAGGCAAATGACCTATCCAAACACCCATCTGTCTCTTAGTGTCCCATACCACACACACACACACACCCACACACACACACATACACACACACACACACACACACACACACATTTCTTTCCACAGAGGGATATGCATACTTAAACATCACACTCAAAAAACAGGTACATGAATACCCTGCCCCACAGAAACACACACACACACACACACATACACACACACACACACACACACAAACGAACTAAGGCACAATAATACACATGCATACACATACATTTACACAAACAAACTCACTCTCTCACACACACACCTATACACATTTTATGCCTTTTAGTTACAGTGATGTATACTTTAAAGAAACACTTGGTATGCATGATGAATAGAGAGTGCCTACGCACTAAACAACTTCTCTCCATCACAATAGTTTTCCTCATCCTTCACAGATTCAATGCTATTCATAAATCCAATTGCATAGATATGGTTGGTACAATATGAAATATTTTACACAAGCATTTGATTAATGATCAGCAAATACAGAAATAACACTGCATTCATATCCCAGAGTCAGGTAAGTAAAACATTGCTATTTTTTTCTCGCTCTGGCACAGAAGAATTGACTAAGCTGGGAGTTATCTGTGAATCACAACATTTCAAGTTTGTCATGTCAAGTTTGTCATGACAAACATGTTATTCTATGAGAGAATGGTAAAAATCCACTCTTTGAGAGGTGTTTGAACATATCTGTAAGACATTAACATTAGTTGGTGTATATTCCCCTTTGCCAGGCTAAAGACGCAGAACAGAAAAGTCGGAGTGTCTCTTTCGCTGAGTCGAGCATGTGGATACAACGTGCATAATTGTTTAATTGAGCATTTTATGGGTCCTGCTTGACACCATAATTCAGGCAGGCTGGGATGGAACTGCGTTGGCAAATGAGTGTGGGGTTCAGTGAAGCACAGCTTTAATTACAGGTGAAAACCACGGCGAGGAATGTGTGTGTGTGTATGTGTGTGTGTGTGTGTTTGGGGGGTTGGGGGGGGGGGGGTTGCTTCGCGCCGAGTCTGTCTCTCGCCATGGCAACGGCAAATTCTAGGAAAAGCCCTATCCTGTGCTTGTCGTCTCCTTTCGTGTAACCTTTGGGAAAGAGACAGAGCAAGAGATAGAGAGAGTGACAGAGAGAGAGAGATGGATAGAGAGAGGGAGAGAGATAGAGAGAGAGAGGAATAGAGAGAGGGAGAGAGTGATAGAAAGGAGAAAGAGGAAACTGAATCACATGGGGAATCTTCTGCCATGGAAATGTGTCATCAGTAGGGTATGAATGTCATCACCTTGCCAGTGAAAAAGACAGAGAGAGACAGAGAGAGAGATTAACAGGGGGGGGGGTAGACAGATAAAAAATAGAAAGGGGATAGAGGGGGGAGGGAGACAGAGAAGGGGGGAGTGACACAAAGATAAAAAATAACAAATTGAGAATGAAATACTTTCTAGAGCTTGAAAAAAGGTATGTGTTGTGTGTGTGTGTGTGTGTGTGTGTGTGTGTGTGTGTGTGTGTGTGTGTGTGCGCGTTCATGTGTGCGCGCGCCTGAACAAGAATCTTGGGGAACATCCATTCAATATGAATTGCTGGGACAGCTGCCAAATTAGTGGAGTTGATGGAATTAGACAATTACTGGAGCTCCCTTAAAGGGACAAGCACTTTTACCACACTACACCTCACACACACACACAAGCACATAGGCACACATATGCACACACACACACACTTGTCCCTCAAGAGGGACCCTCAAGAGACAGAGGAACACACAGAATCCTAGAGAATGTGCACGCACACACACACACACACAGACAGAGAGAGAGACACACACACAAAATTCCGTGAACAGTTCCAGGCCATGCTTTTGTAATGTATCTAATTTTAGAGGTTAGGCCCCATCACTTATTACAAAATACACACAGACACAGACACACATACAGCCACATACACAAAGGATGGCCTTGTGGGTGGTGTTGGCTTATCCAGCAGACAAACAGTGTGTGTGTGTGTGTGTGTGTGTGTGTGCGTGTGCATGCGCATCTGTGTGTGTGTGTGTGTGTATGTGTGTGCGTGCTTGTGTGTATGTGTGTGTACGCAACTGTAAAATGAAACCCTGTAACACACTCTCAGTGCCTGTGTGGTGTGTGTGTGGGTGTAAGAACAGATAAAAATGATTTCATGCCCCCAGCATGCGAGAAACTGATAATAATCTTCCTGAGCGCTTTCTTAAATCACTCGGATAATGTACCCTATTATACAGTAATAGGTGGGCCACTGGTCCTGAAGAGCCTCCCATCACGGCTCTTAGTCCTGAAGAATTAACAGAGACATTTGCACTTTGCACAAGAGAAATAAAAATATCCAGGGGCTGTGTGCACAGAAATATCTCCAAGCTACAACTGGCGCCTAGCGGATAGAATAAAATGCAGATGAAATATAGCGGCCATTTGGGGGACTAATTTTAACACGTCATTTAACGGTGGAGTTATTTTCATGATGATAAACATCTCCAAATTTTGTTGTAGAAATTAGAGGTACTAGAAAAGGTACTTGAGCGACTGCAACCAAATCAAACAAGCCCTTCAAAAAGTTCGCTTAAAAAAGAAATCTTTGAAATAAGTACTGACATTGAGCTTCTGAGAAGGTTACCTCTACCATCAGATAATTCCCAAGTGCTCCTCTTGATGTGCCCCCCCCCCCTCACACACACACACACACACACACACCCACACACACACTCTACAGAACAGCAAGGCACTTTTCTGGATTCCTCTGAAGGACTGTCTTGTCTGGGAAGGGTTTTTAGTGGCATTTAAAGTCGTATGTCTTGGGGCTAAGATTAAATACTTTGTGAAAACTACCCCAGAGAGATACCTGAATTCTAATGACCTCTGAACACACCCCGAAGATCCACCTCAGTATAAATGGATGATCTCCTTATTGCTTGGAGGGATGTCTCACTGTGGACACATGGTGTCTTCAAGCATAGATGTCTGGTAATGAAGCTGAAAGGACACTCTTAAGGATATTTGCTGTGCTCTACTTTAAGATTCAAATTGAAGAAAAAAAGGAAGAAAAAGGAAGAAAAAAGAGGAAGAGGCAAAGCGAGGAAGAGAGAGAGAGAAAGAGCATGGATGATAGGAGAGAATAATTTACAACCTAATGAAGAAACAGCCCTCCTTTCAACCACAAACACAAACACACACACATACACACACCCACCCCCCCTCACACACACACACACACACACACACACCTTGGGCCGGCACCATGTTGCTGTAATTCTAATTAGAGTGAATTTGCATACCATTTCCCACTAAGTGCCTCCCAGGTGATCTGAGTGGTGGGAGTGGAAAATGGCCTCCTGGGATATGCGAAGTCAAGAGGCAACCGACCACACTGGCACAGGGCACAGGAGCGGGACAGCATGAAGGGTGGGGATGGCCAAAGCCTTTTTCGAGGAACGGTAGGAGCTTTGAGCCTTTTTGATGCACAGATCCTGCAATGATCACAAGAGAGAGAGAGAGAGGTCATTATGACAAAAGCATGTTATCTAAGGAGGCTATTGTGAGACGCTGCTGTTAACTCATTGAGTCCCAAAAACGTAATATTACGTTTTTAGCTTTTTTTAAAAATTACGAAACTAGACACTCTAATACACCTTATATGTGATTTTGGGAACTCTGTGATGAATGGAAATGAAATATATGACGATCGTGAAACTCATGAACAGGCGCGTCGTTAGACCTGGGCATTCGGGGCTATAGCCCCGGATTCTCTGGGGATAGCCCCGGATCTATGCGCCGTCAACAACAACAACAACAAAAACTCTAATCGTGAATGAAATAAATAGCCCCGTAGAAGAGACTTTTGTGTTTTGTGTCCATTGTGTGCATTAACAGCAGCGCAAGAAAATCTGTGGACCGTGATCTGGGCAGGTTTAGAATCATTTGTTGCAAAATGTTGCAATTTCAAGTATCTTCTCCTCTACGCTATTACGCATTGCTGTTTCGTGCTTCTACTACAGACATCCCAAGTCTCCCAGAAGTTCCGGGAGTCACCCGCATATTGATAGCGGCTCCCTGACGCCCGCAAATTAGATAAAATCTCCCGGAATCTAGAGCGAGCGATCAAGAGCGCGCACGCGAGAGGGAGACCTAAAATCGTGTGTGCATCTGAGTGTAGCGCGTACACGACAGGGGAGAGAGAGAGGGGTGGTGGTGCGTGTGTCTGAGCGCATCCAAGACAGAGCGCATCCTGATCAGTTCAGTGTATATAGGAACAGGAGAGTCACAACAGAGTCAGTGCCCCCAAAAAAGGAAAATGTAAGACCCATTTCAAAATACCCTTGTTTATAAGAGTAAAAAATAATGATAGGCCTAGTCTTGCATGCTGCACTGTTTGTAACAGTGTTAGCATTGCCCATGGTGGGTTACATGATTGCAAAAACATGTTGAGGTGAGTTTAACTAGTGTCAATTAATGTGCATATTATTCAGGCCTATAGGCTACTAGATGAAAGAAAAGACCAAACTGCAAGATCTACATATTTTATTTTCACAATTAGGCTACTATCTATAGGCCTTCCTTATTTGGTGTACTGACTAGACATTATTGAACAAACATATTAATCTCTATTTCAGTATCTAAGTAGGCTAAAGTTTTTTTTAGTATTGTTATTTATTTATTTTATTTATTTATAAATTTTTTTTAATTATTTTTTTTTTTTGGGGGGGGGGGGGGGGGCTTCGTGATACCTCCCTGAAATGACTTTTTGCAGGTTGGGATGTCTGCTACTAACTAGCCTTAGCGAAATAAGTGTACAGGGGCTGTATTCACAAAGAATTTTAAGGCTAAAAGTAGCTCCTAAGTGGCGAATTTAGGAGCAACTCCTAAAAATAATGGGCGTGTCACTCCTAATTTTTTTCACTAAAAGTAATTCACAAAGCATTTTAGACCTAAAAGTAGCACCTAAGTCTGGGACACCTTAAAAGAAGTCAAGAGGACTCCTAACTCACTAAGACCTATTCACAAACAGCTTTTTGCGGCATTTCACGTCGCGATGTTTTGAAATGCGTATGCGGCAACAGGAGCTTCCAATCGCGAGGGAACAATTTTGCATTGTAGGCATAAAAGGGATGCAATAACGCCACCAACAACAACCAAAACTACTCATTGTCAACATGTAAATTAAATGTAACGTTTTATTGTGAATCAAATTAAAATGTTCTCCTCTTTGCAAACATAGGCATATGGTGACAGATTAATTTAATAATGTTGCAAAGATACTGCAACTGCATCAATCCGTAGGCCTATGTTTCATAGGCTACTAGGCTATTTGTTTTGCCTTACTCTTTATTCATTTAGGCTAGGCCTTTTTATTCAGTTATTCATCTCCGTCCTTCGCACTACTTGTGTAGCGCACGCATTCTCAGACCTGTCACCTGTCACTCATCATCGTAAGGGAGGTGTTTGGAATCATTCTCGCGTTACAATCATCAGCCAATCAAGGTGGTCACTTCAGTCAAGCTCGTGCATGAGTAATGACGTCATCCATAGCAACGAAGACTCACTCTTAGTTTAGGAGTTGTCATTTTTCTTTACTAAGAGTAGGTCTGAAAGGCTTTGTGAATAACTTTTAAGAGAAAACTCCTAGCTAAAATCTTTTAGTGCGATTTAGGAGTATTCCTAGTGGTAAGATAAAAGGTTTTGTGAATACGGCCCCAGAAGGACAAATGGATATTAGAAGTTTCTTTAGAAAAAAAGGGCAGAGCAGGGACAAGAAGTGGAAACTCACAGTGTGTCATCATCTCCAGCAACCCAGGAGGACATTCAGCTCAGGTTCGTGAAACGCAGCCCTCAAAGACAACGTTGATCAATGCTGGTCTGATGTTACTAGCTAGCAGGCTACCACTGCACCCCACTAACTTGAAGGACACTTTGTTTGAATAACTAGAAAGAGACACTAACTTACGTTTGGTTCTGTAGAATGGAATCACATTCTTCACCACCAACAAAAAATTGTTTTCCATGACAGTATAGTAGTTGCGGCAGTCTTTTTTACCACAATTTAGCAGTGCAGACTTATTCATTCACTGACGTTGGTATGATTCCAAGAAACGGTCGAATGTGACCTTCAGCAGCAAGTTGAGCGGAGCAAGCGGCAAAAGTTGAGCAGAGTTGAATGAATGAGGAGCGAGCGGTTTTCACAGACGGACTTTGGCTATAATACCTAACATCAAGCTATTCCCCTTCACCAATCCAGTAATTGTGTCCAATATTATACTTTCAGTGATCATTTGAAATACATAGCGGTAATAAACAAGACTGCAGTTTCAATATATCGTGATATACTATTGAATCATGGTCACATGCGCAGTAAATATGGTAAACCTGACCTCGTTTGAGGGGGCTTCCAAGCAATGCATGCTGGGCTTGATTTTGACAGAATGGAACTTTTTCTTTGGGCAAAAGTTTGTGATACACAACCCAAATGCATTGCTTTCAAGGCACCCATAGCCCATTCATTGAAGGTGATGACGTCCAAATGTTTATCCCGAGACGAACGCTCACACCTGTGCACTTGACAGAGGTGCATGACGATGTTTATTCTACAGGCTATTTTAATATCATATTTTGGGTGTTGTATGTGGTGTACTTTGGCAGAAGAGAGTCTTTAAACATCAAAATATTCGGAATGCCGTGACGTGAGTCATTACGATTGGCCTTCCTTTTCATTCTCAAAGTAAGTTAAAATTTCATGTTCATCAGCCCGATTTTCAAAATCTCTCGGGGGAGAAACTCCCGATCCCCCGGACGAAAAGGACTCTAATTTCTGGGCTCTAGCCCCCAATGTTTTACATAGCTAGCGACGCCCCTGCTCATGAAAACGCACTGGACATTTTATTATAACTCGGTTGCCGCTTTGGGTCGAATCAGTGACGCATGCACGTCAGGTCAAAACCAGGCCATTTTCGTGGGTCTATCACTAGGTGGCAGTCTCGCCAGGTCTCGCTGATCACTTCCCGGAATGTTTACACAAATAAGTAACAGGCAACACTTCATATTTCATGAAAGACGTTATATCTCCATTTCTAGAAAAAAAACAGCGATTTTGATGAAAACTAGCCACTGTTTAGCTTGGGATTTCTCAGGAACAGAGGCGTGTAGAAATACATGGTTTGCACCCACCGAGAGCTTAAAGTCTCACCTTTTAATCGAGCTATTCTACGTGTTCATAGCTATAACACAGAATATGCTGTGGCTGTACAAAAATCATCAACAATGGTCTAGATTGCTAGCACTCTAGGACAAAGCTCCCGAAAACAGCTTGGCATTCAATGAGTTAACTAGCAGGTAATTAAGCTAGGTGACTTCAATTTATACAAGAGTAACATGAGTTTCAAACATCTATTTTTACTAACAGCCATCATGTTAGCTAGCTATAGAAACAAACACACTTGCAGTTAATGTATCACCTTTGCTAGTCTAGCTAGCTAGCAACCTGCAGTTAATGTATAACCTTTGCTAGTCTAGCTAGCTAGCAACCTGCAAGGACAGACAGCTGAATGGACTGAAAAGTACTAAAGTAAATTCTTTCCAAATCACATCACTGACAACTGACAGTTTTGAGCTCAAAATTATCACAGCTACTTGTGGATTATGATAAATGGCTACAAAAGACGTTCTCCCGCTCCAGAGTGAAATCATACAGCGTGTTAATGCTCATCATGTCAGATTTGTGTATTTAGTAGCCATGCTTCATTCAGCTTCTGGGTCACATCTCACAGTCGGTCTGCCATGGCTGCTGTGCCACTCACACATGCATGGTTGGGGCTGATTATTATTATGCTGTAAAAGGCTTACTACATTTTCGCATGGTGGTCTGTGTCAGACAATAGAACCAATTGACTATGACCATATGGCATGAAAATGCAACTGGAAATCATATCAAAACTCATAAAAACAAAAAGTGAGGCACATTAACTTACACTGAAATTGCTTCATCTTCATTCCATCCCAGTATCCTATTCCAGACATTCTCACTAATACAGAGACCTTGTTGGAGGATGTGCTTGACAGCAGAGCTGCAAAACTGTATGATCACTTGACAACCATGCAGAATGCTTTACCACTGCCACGATTATTGCTAATTAAATGTCAATTAAATTGAATTAATCAAATGTTTTTTTTCACCTGTAAGTTACTACAGAGGTTTTCTCCCATGCAGTGTGATCCATGTATACAAGTTCCAATCAGACCGGCTCACATCCATAAACACTGGATAGGTTACCTTAACTTCTTTATAACACCTGGAAACTTTACCTTCTTCTCTCTCTCTTTCTCTCTCTCTCTCTCTTTGCATCAGAAGTTCAAACAGCGCAGCTTCCCAACTCGCCTTCCTGTTGATTGCTGAGCTTTACCAGCCGTGACTGTGTAAGTGGTCTGTGTAATGCTGTAATGCACCACAACAACACTGGATCCCCCCCCCCCACCTTCCCACATGCTTCCATGCTTCATCCATTATTCCACAGGGCTTTCTTTCCCCCCTTTCTCACTCCATCCCTCTCACTCCATCTCTCTCTCTCCATCTCTCTCTCTCTCTCTCTCTCCATCTCCCATAGAGGCGCTGCCAGCTGCACAGGAAAGATGAGAGCCCTCTTTCAGGAGCAGGAAACCTGTTTCAATTTTCTGCCATAAAGAGAGAGAGATGGAAAGTGGTGAGTGGTGTGGAGAGCAGAGAAGGGTGGGAGATAAAGGGAAAGAAGAAAGAAAGGCAGATAGGGAGAGAAAGAGAGAAATGGAGAGATGTTAAGATGGGGGAGAGAGAGAGCACGGGACAACATAGAGGAAAACAGAGTACAAGAAAATCAGTGAGTGTGACAGAGAGAAGTGGGGTGGGGGGAAAAAACATGAGAGATGTGTGTATGTGTGTCTGTGTGTGTGTGTACTGTATTTGTGTGTGTGTGTGTGTGTGTGTGTGTGTGTGTGAAAGGGTAAGTGGGGGGTGGTTAGCAAGTAACAACACGAGAGGGAAGAGGGTCTTATTTGTTTGTTTGTCACTTGCACGCTCACTCACTTAGTCGCTCGCTCGTGCACAGTCCGTGGAACCCAACGTGTTTGGGAGCAAACCGGGACAAGTTTTCAAAACACCACATAGGCGGCGCCCCGCCCCCCCCATCCCTTCGATGATCCCTCTTTCATGTGCTTCCCCCCTGTGATGCTGAGCAGAGTGGAAAGAAGAGAAGAGGGTATTTTTTGGGGACCTTAAAAAGTCCTCCTTTTCCACCAGGACCCCACTCTAATGAATATACCAACACACACACACACACACACACACACACACACACACATACATACACACGTATCAAATATTTAACACCACTGCCACTTAGAGCATGGAGGGCATATGTTTGTCAGGAAAGAAAAAGCATACTGTACAAAAGAGGAAGTGATTAAGGGAGGCTGGGAATTGTATGCCTTTAACATGGCACAAACAGCATTTCCCACAGTGATTGGATCATATGGGAATGGAAACCTACAATCAGCACAATCCAAACTACACTATTTGTGTACAATTCTGCTAGAGAATGCTAGAGAGCACAAGTCAAATGCAGTGTGCACTACAATGATAGAACAAAGGAGTTTCTAGATCCTTCTGAAATCAGACAGTCCTCCAGCTTAATGCTCTAAACTCACTCTGAACTCTGTCTACTACTCACTCACTCACACAGTCACACACACTCACTCACACACTCACTGTCTCACTCACATTGCTCTTTCAGGCCTTGTCAGCGTTAACTGTCAAGATATCGTAAAACTGACAGGAGCAGCATATCTTCTGGTTTATTTGCGAATGTCAATCCGTTTTACTTTTGTGAGATCTGTGACCTTTGTCTGTCTGCCTGTTTATCTTTTTTTCACTGGGAGCCCAGATGAGGCTGGCGAAGATGCAGTGTGGTGCAGTTACTCTGGTATCCAGGAGGAGGCGCAGTTTCCTTTCCTTCTGCTTTTGGCAGAGACTTGGTAGTGTGTATGTATGTGTGAGTGTGTGTGTGAGTGTGTGTGTGTGTGTGTGTGTGTGTGTCATGGTGGTTGCAGTAATAGAAGCAGCAATGGAGGAACCTGTAAACATGTCACTTCTAGGTTTTAAAAGATTACAGACACACACACACACACACACACGCACACACACACACACACACACACACACACACACACACACACACACACACACACACAGAGACTCTCTCAAACCACCCCCGCATGTCTTTCCCCCTGCACTTGCACACAGTAACTGAACATTCTAGCTGATGACAGAATTCACTTCAATTACAACAAAATAATCCTCCTAAAAGAGCAAGAGAGAGAGAGTTTGAAAGAAAAAGAAAATAAAGGTTTCTCTCTCTTTCTTCTCCCCCCTCCTCCTCTCTCTCTATTTCAGCTTGAGCATGCCTGCTACTGCCTGATGCTTCGTCGCTCCCGATTTCTATGGTAACGGCAAGGATGGCGCTGCGACGGATGTGTGTGTGTGTGTGTGTGTGTGTGTGTGTGTGTGTGTGTGTGTGTATGTGTGTGTGTGTGTGTGTGTGTGTGTGTGTGTGTGTGTGTGTGTGTGTGTGTATGTGTGTGTGTGTGTGTGTGGTTGCGGTGTTGCAGGGTTACTCTCTGAGGCTTTAAGTCACAGGCTTGTCGACTCATCGACACCTGTTTTCTGCTGCAGAGGGTAGGTGAGAGTATGACAACGATTCACACACAGACACACACACAGACACAGACACAGACACACACACACACACACACACACACACACACACACACACACACACACACACACACACACACACATATTTCACACATTATTCACACATAAATGCCAAGCAGTTTTTATTTGACATATCATGAGGTGAATCACACAGTCACACACACACACACACACACAAGCAGAACTAAACAAACACAAACTCACACACACACACACACACACACAGATGTGCAGATGTGCAAAAATACACATATTATGTTCTTGGAGACACACATGGCACTCACTCAGAAATACAAGCACTGATGATGAGGTGGATGAAATATGTGCACATATTCACACACACACAAACACACACACACACACACACACACACACACACACACACACACACACACACACACACACAAAGCCCTGACTGAGTATTGTTGGCTGTTACTGGGAACAGCACAGATGGGGGGCACTTTAAATGGTGAGCTGTTGCAGCCCTGCATCTGAAGTTCTGGGTTGCTGACAATACACATCAGCTCAACATGGCTCCTAAAGAGATCCACATAGGGCTTCAAGTTTATACCGCAAATACCCACAACCTCACAGAGTCTCTCCTAAGACACAGACACACACACACACACACACACAAACACACACACAAACACACACACACACTCACACACACACACACACACACACACAAACACACACACACACACACACACACACACACACAAACAGATACACACACACACACACACACCCACACACACACAAACTCACACAAATGCCGTGTCCTCAAAATCTGAACCATGCCCACTGGCAGTGATATATAATTTAGTGAAGTAGATCTGCAGGACGTCTGTGACTGTGATTGCTGAAATAACACTATGGTGTGGCTGAGGGGTCAGAACTTTCATACCTTCAAAAATCTATGCTTTCGACTTTGTCAAGTGCTTTCTCATGGTATTTACGGAAATTTATCGTTAATAATATATATTTTATCGTAGAATGAAATGTAGTAGAAAGTACTATGGTCAGTTTAATATCTAGAAAATACAGTCATTAAATTCCAAATAAAAAAGAAATTACAGACAATATCTATTCATTCAACACTATCAGTATCCTCCCTGGATGTTAGCAGGAGTCAGGTGCATCTCTCGAACTACCCTCTTCCACACACACACACACACACTGACTCACCAACTCACCGTGGGGTATCTGTCACCTGTGTGAGCTCGCTCTCGCACACACACCCAGGCCAGTGTGGTCCTGCCTCAGTATCTTGTCGCTGGGAGCGACAAGCCGTGAGACAGTGTGTGTGTGGGTGTGTGTGTGTGTTTCTGTGTGTCTGTGTGTGTTTCTGTGTGTGTGTGTGTGTGTGTGTGTGTTTGTGTGTGTGTGTTTCTGTGTGTCTGTGTGTGTGTGTGTGTGTGTGTGTTTGTGTGTGGAAGGGGGGGCGGGTGTTGTGGGTTGACCTCTGGTCGCTGTGGACGGCAGAGGTCAGGGAAGGGTGGGCCGCACCTCTGACGGGCCGTCAAACCGCTGTCACCTCCCCCCAAACAAACAGCCCCGGCGCAGGGCAGAGGTCTGTGGCAGAGAGTCAGGAGGCTGAGAGAGAGCATGAGGAGAGAAGGAGCAATGGAGAGGAAATGTAAAACAGAGCATGAATGAAACCGCCTGAGAGGAATAAAGCAAAGAAACAGAGGGGAGAGATGGAGAACATGCATGAGAGAGAGAGAGAGGGAGAGAGAGAGAGAGAGAGGACGGTGGGCAGGGGAGAGAGAGAGAAAGAGAGAGAGAGTAGAGGAGTGAGAAGTCATGCAAGAGAGTGTGAGAGTGAGAGATTGATATGAAATGAGAGATAGAGAGAATGAGATGAAGAAAGGGACATTGTAAGAGAGTATGAGTGAAAATAGAGAAAATAGAGAGAGAGAGAGAGAGAGAGAGAGAGAGAGAGAGAGAGAGGAAAGGGAGTGGGAGAATGAGACTGAGATGGCAAGGAGTAAGAAGTTGTGGTGTGATGAGAGAGAAGGATAAGTGTAAGACTTGGAGATGAGTGTCGAGACAGAAATGAGAGAAAGAAAGATGAGGTGGTAGACCCATAGACAAAGCGACAAGACCAGACATATTCCGTTTATACTGACAGAATGAGAAAGAAAAAGAAAAGGAGAATAGTCAAACACTCAAAATGGAAAACCAAAAGCCCAGCCAGAAATGGAGAGTTAAAGGTACAGTCAGCGATTGCGTAGGAAGACACGTATGTTTATGTTTGTATTCAAATGTATTATCTTTTGTCCAAAACAACATACATTATATTTTAACCAAGAACTAAACAAAACACACCAGAGAGGTAGCTCACCCATCCCTTCAGTATTCCCAGAGAAACTCCACACAAGGTTTTGTTTTATTTGGGGGACAGGCTGCCCCCACTTTGTCTGCTTTCAGTGTCCAGAGCCTTGGCTGTCTACAGACACCAGGTTTTGTTTTAACAGTGTACTCAGGGAATGGGCAGCTAGCGAATCATGAGGAGATGATTGCTAAATGTGACCAAAATGTTAAGGGCTTGAAATCGTGTATGATTGCTGACTGTGCACCTTCTAAGGTAAAATAAATACAGTAAATAAAAATATATATATAAAAAAACTAAAAACAATAAACAAACAACACCTAGACAGCTCTCCCCTAGAACTCAGTAACTGTCAAAGCCAGGGTGTGTTGGGCAAATGGAGAGCCTTAATGACACACGGAAGCCGTGGACTGAGGTTAATGAAGCAGATATGCTGGTGACAGCAACTCTTGATAATTAATTGTTTGCTCTTGTCAGGGGTCCCTTAGGACAAAGATGCTAAAAATACAATAAGAGAACCATCTCAATATTTCAGCTGGGAGTGAGACGCAACGTGTTGGCTAATTAGCTTATAACCCGTGCGCAAATTGCTTCCTCGTCTCTCTCTTGATTGTGGAGATAGCGAGAGGAAGCAAAAGCTTAGTGTTATATAAAATGTGACGATAAAAAGGAAGAAGAAGAAGAAGAAGAAGAAGAAGAAGAACCAAGGTCTTTGCATAAGAACACCTACGGCTTCTCTCCTCTCCCATATAGACTGCCTCGTCCATGCTGCGTTCACACAGAGGCTGCACAATAATTAATTGCTAATTAATAGATTTCTAATTACTTGGAACTGGGCGATAGTACTTCAGCCCCTCTGGCTGCACAGTTTGTCATATAGCACTGTCGTGACCTGAGAGACAGTGAATCGTTTCACCATTTTTTCAACTTATGAATGCACGGTTTGACTTTGAATCCTCACTTGGCAGTTCATGTTTGGGTTGTCCTTTCCCGGTAAGCTTCATTGCTAACTGTTCACTGTTGGTTGTTTCTCTTTTCTTTGGTTTCATTTTTTAATAAAACACCCTCTGCTTTAGCACCACTGTACTTAAAGGGTAATGCCAATAAAGCGGTTTTGAATGTGATTTTGAGTTTGAAACCAGAAGTGGAATACCAGGCCTGGGTGCACCAATTAATTTGTGTAGCATTGTTAAGCACCACATGTGCTCGTTTTGTCTTTAGATAGATAGATAGATAGATAGATAGATAGATAGATAGATAGATAGATAGATAGATAGATAGATACTTTATTGATCCCCATGGGGAAATTCTTTATTTCTTTCTTTTTGTACTCTCATTCTTAATGCCCATTTTCTTTCTTTCTTTCTCTTTCTTTCTTTCTTTCTTTCTTTCTGTCTCTAGCTTGCCTACTACTTACTGTTCATCTCTCAATCCAACACACAGATCCAACGCCAGCCTTCCTCACTTCCCTCATGTACCCTTTCTCTTTCTCTCTCTCCCTCACTTCCTCTCTGTCACTCTCTCTCTCTTCTCTTCCACCCGCTACTCTCTCTTCCCTTTCCTTCCAGCTCGCCCTGTGATGCCGGGGAGTGTTTTCTTCTGAGGCAGGCCCTGCGTCGGGAGTAATTGAGAGATGCCAGGGCGAAGGCACATGCCACTCAGCACGACAGGACAGATAATTAGCCAACCCCTGGACAGGACAGTGTCCAGTTCACCGTCAACAACACCCCCACTCCCACACACAGCCCCACCTTTCTCCTTCCCATTCTGAGGTGTCAGAATCCCCCACATCCCCCTGGGTAATGCAACCCACCTCCACCTCTCTCTCTCTCTCTCTCTCTGCAGCCTGTCTTCCTGCCAGCATGGCGAGTGTGCTTTATTACTGCCGTCTCTGATGGGCATTTACACAAGCCCGGGTGGGACCAGATTTAAAAGCCTGTGCAGGGCTGTCTTTTCTATAAGTCAGTCCGTCAGTCACACACACACAAACACACACACACACATACACACACACACATACATACACACACACACACACACACACACACACACACACACACACACACACACACACACAGAGCCGAGCATTGCAATGCACTGTACACGCACGCACACACACACACACACTCTCTCTCTCTCTCTCTCACACACACACACACACACACACACACACACACAGGCCGTGGCTTACTGGTTAGGGAATTAGACCGATGACTGAAGGATGTCAGGTTTGACCCCCGACCAGTAGAAAAATGTGTGTGGGGGAAGTTATTGAATAGTACTCTGCCATGTCCACATCCTTGCCTGAGGCGCCCATGAGCAAAGCACCTAACCCCAAGCTGCTCCCCTGGTGCTGCAGCAATGGCTGCCCACTGCTCCAGGTGTCTGTGTGTGTGCTCACTATTCACTGTGTGTTCACTGCTTCTAGTGTGTGTGTGTGTGTGTGTGTGTGTGTGTGTGTGTGTGTGTGTGTTCACTAACCATGGACAGCTCAAATGCAGAGGAAGTGCAATCATGGATGAACAACAGAATCTATCTCTCTATATCTCACAAATATGTAAGCACACATATGTACATATGTTCAAAACCATACACGAACACACACACACACAGACACACAGACACACACACACACACACACACACACACACACACACACACACACACACACACACACACACACACACGGAACAAGATAGAAGAGAGCAGTGTGCAATCTTGATGTGAATAGGAGGATTGCTTGCATTGAAT
>NW_027468664.1:12559245-12607177 GCF_046254945.1 Alosa pseudoharengus
CACACACACACACACACACACACACACACACACACACACACACACACACACACACACACACACACTTCTCCTTTGAAAATGCACAATCATCCCCAGAGATCTCTCTGTTACACTGTATATTTGAATCGAGCAAGTCTATTCTTATTGCTTTGGCTGTAATGTGATTGTCCCATCTAATAAGACGGAGTTGACGTGTTTAAGAGATTGTGAGCAGATCAAATAAAGCTTGGCAGATAGAGGACACATCTCCAGGCCTCAGATTAAAAGCATGTTCACATTACCATTAATATCTAATGACACAAAAAATCTTGTGTTTTATTAAACTGATAACAACTCTTCAATAATAAGTTTGTCTAATGTTATGAGTGCAAGCCAGACGTACTATTGTATACTTAGGATTGTGGAATAAGTTAGGGGTCTAGCTATAGATGTAGAGCAAATACTACAATTGCAACTAACCACACCCTCACATCGGGTTACTAATGAAAGGGGTTTACAACCATATCTATATCCATGGATAGATATGTGACCTGACCTGATCGTTTTAAAGTTCATTGTGTCTTCTGTCCATTGATATGAGTCACTGTGACTCATTTTGTCAGATCGGCTCACATATTATTATGGTAGAATTCATCAAAACACTACATATGGAGGACCACAAAGGAGTATGCCTCTATCCAATTACTTCAATGCACCATGAAGTAATGCCCATTTCCTGTTTTCTCAGAAAGTCCAATGTGCCTTGTACCATGTTCTGTCTATGCAATTGATCACTGTTCATGCAATTGCACACAATTTTGCCAATATGAGTTGCTCCGTTTGGTATTTAACCACAATGTATAGGTAAGATGCACCTGGGGTACTGGGTACTCAAGATAAGTACTTCTATTACAGCCATAGCTGCTTTTATTACAGAATCTCTCAAAATAAGTGGTATGCCTTAGGATATATCAACACCGGTGCCATGTTTGTTATCATCAAACAACATTGCAGCTGAGTTATGGTCTAAGTTTCTCTTGGCTATCCCAGGGATATTGCTATTGCCAATACAGTTTGGCTTAAAAACTAGCCCATAGCTCTTCACCACATATTCTCTGTCTGCATTGACTGGGTAGGTGGCCATGAAACTTCCTGTTGGATGTGCCGTAAAAAAAAAGTACAACATCAAAACTCCTTCAGCAGAAGTGGGAGATGAACAACTAGTGTTCCTAATAATAGCAGACTGTCACTACAGACCAATGGCTAAGCCCTTAATATTCCTAAAACATGCTGTAGAATTCTAATGTATTATGATAATGTCACTAATACTATTATCATTTCCTACTAAAAGATAAGCAGTTTGGGCTCTGCAGCAGCCATATGACCGTGTGGCACACATTACAATAATTGAAAGTTTAATAGTTTAACAAAATTATTTCAACTTTAACTTGAATTTCCTAATGGATTACTGCTAGCAGCTCCCCTTAAGCCCTTTAGGGTCTTGCCCCTTCTATAGACTGCAAATGAAGTGGAACACCACAGCTCCAAACGAGGTCAGTATTCCAACCGTACATCCTGGCAGAAATTCGTTTTAATGAAACAGGCTTGTTCAGGACCTGATTCCCCTAATAAGAACCATGGAATATTGATCCCCAACCCGCCTCAAACCGCCTGCTCCATTTCGCATGCGATGTGTGTGTCCGCTTAGCGAGAAGTGATGGGGGTTAGCGGCCGAAATGCAGTGTGACGACAGATCCGCGACCCTGAGTGGAAACCATCCAATCAGGCTTGCATTAAGCTCAGAGAGCCTTTCTTCCTGGTCAAAACAGCCGAGAATGAAAAAAATAATAAAAAATCACCTCCATTACACTGCGGCTACACTGAATTTCCACTGAAGATTCAACACTTTTACGAGAGTAAAGATGGGAAGTCTCAACCCTGATAGAAAATGTTCTTCAACACATTTTCTTTTTCATTCACCTGCCTTTGTGTTTTTCTCCTGTAGTCATATAACAGACATATATAGTCATACTGTAGATCTATCACTTTGGACCACCTCTTTCTTTCTTTCTTTCTTTTTGAATTTCTTTCTTTCTTTGTCTACTTTATTCAATGTGTTTCCCATCATGTTCATTCTGTTGCACACAAGTCATAACCTATATGCCTTCCACTCTTTTCAGAAAAACAACAGCCAGAACCATCATACAGTAATGTGTGTGTGTTTCATACAGTATATGTAAGGAACTCTTTCCTCTTCTAATTCTATCGTTTCTTATCATTCTCTCTTCTTCTAATTCTTCTTTTTGGTATTATTCTGTGCCGTGCCTTTGCTGTTCTACCCAGGTTGCATCCTGTGCCTTCTGCGGGTCGTCTCTCTTGGATCCATGTAATTATGGGCCCTGCTGCAGGCCACCAACGGGCCCCTACGATGTGATTACAGATAAAACAGGATGACCTCTTCTCTATTATTCCCATCTCCTTCGCTTTCTCTCTCTCCTCCTCTCTCTTTTGTTTCTCTCTCTTTTTCTCTCTTTCTCTCTCTCTCTCTCGCTCTCAAACCCTACAGACATTGTTAATCAATGAAGATCATTCCAATTTCATTGCGATGCCCTTTCTCCTGCCCCCTTCTCCAGATGAAAACAGGGGTTGTGTCGGCAGAGGTCAACCGCCCCCACGCATTCTTCTTGCGTGTCACCGCGTGTGCCATGTACGAGTGGCTGCTTGTGAACATCATTAACATGGCAGCTAAACAATGTCCATGCAGGAGCCCTCTATCCAATTGTCTGCCCACTGCACAGAAATGGCCTCATACATAGTCAATTGGGTGCATTGTGTGCACCTTAGTAAAGTATAGACCCTTTCAACAATAAAAACAAAAACAATGCTTGAACGTTCTATTTGGGCCCCAATCTACTTCCTCTGCATTAACATAACATATGGAATGTTAAAAAGGAAGTTTTGTGGGGCCAACTATGATGCTGATAATGGAACTCTCTTGAAAGGGTCCATAAGAAGTGTAAGATGCCATTCTTGCATCTCTTTTTGCATCAGATTTTGCTGATGTTATCTATCTATCTATATATCTATTTTTCTGACTTTCTTTCTGTTTGTCTGTCTGTCTGTCTATCTATCTATATAAACTGACTTAAACTGACTATAAACTGACTAACAACACAAGATGGCCATACTTTTGTCCAGTATGTGTGATACGCGTGAAACTAAACCTGTGTGGTTTAGTACATTGCTCTCCTAGTGGCACTACAGAAATATGTAAATAATCAATTCATGTGAAAAAGAAGGAATACTGGAGCCTATGGGCTGTACATAGTGGAACACCACCACAGTACCTAATATGGAAACAATTGGGATTAATAAAACCTTGGAAATTTGACAGCATATAGAATGCACTTCAGTGACATTAATGCGTATTGTCATGGTTACCGCATTGGCGGCATGAAAGGGAATGTGCTGCTATCTTTACTGGACAGGCCAGACACCAGGCCTGCAACTAATTATTTTTCATTCAGGCTTTTATTCTGTTGTTTTTTTTTTCTTTTTAATTCTCTCTCCCTTTTTTTGTATCCCAGTGCTGCGCTATCCAATTTTCACTGTGGTGTGTGAAATTGGCAAATACGTTGATCGCTCTGGTCAGTCCAGCCATGCATTATTGCTTTCAGTGTACAACCCGTGCTCTTTAATCCTTCCAGCCACGCGTCGGCAGACGTATGGCTGTGCATGGCTATGTGATGGAGGATGAAAGTCTAATGTTCCTCTAAAGGTGGTCCGCCGTGTGTGTGTGCCGCCATGTCCCCTCATTTCCTGTCTGTCACGGGAGGGGGTCCCTCTACTGTCAGCAACACCTGCCTCACCGTGAGAGTAAGGCACAGCCGACACCGCACCAGATCTGGGCCTGCTCTGCAAAATCCACCACCATCTGTGTGTGTGTGTGTGTGTGTGTGTGTGTGTGATCGTGTGTGTGTGTGTGTGTGTGTGTGTGTGTATGTGTGTGATCGTGTGTGTGTGTGTGTGTGTGTGTGTGTGTGTGTGTGTGTGTGTGTGTGTATGTGTGTGTGTGTGTGTGTGTGATCGTGTGGCTCGTGACACAGACGGAGTGCGCTGTGCATCACAGGTGACAGCCCCACGATAAAACCACTCACAAATAACCTGTCTCCCTGAAGCTGTCACCATGCAAGATCTGATTGCATTTTCCCCCCTCCGGTCTACCACACACACACACACACACACACACACACACACACACACACACACACACACACATACACACACACACACACACAGGATAATCCTAGATGACATTGATGCATGGAGAATGAGGAAAAGCGAGAGAAAGAGAGAGAATAAAAAATAAAATAACGACTCCTTGAACATGTAACTGTCGGTTGCTATTTTGCGGATGTTTAGGCTTATGCATGTTTATCACGCGTTACTGCGTTTGCCATCCGCAAAAGGTCAGGCACCAGCCGAGAAACTCCCGCTGATTGCCAGGTGCCCTTTTCGACTTACTTATTACTTAAATCGCATTTGTAAAGCGTTAGTGTCCATCATTTTATCCCGCCGAGTCCAAAGCCTTGCCCCCGGCGCCACATTGGCTACACACAATCCTCTGCCAATTAGCCGAGCGGCTGCAAAGCTAATTAAAATCATTTAAGCAAAATGAAACGCCACCATCAAAGCCACCACGCCACAGGTGATGAGTCTCTGAGCGACGGCTGCACATGTCTAGAATTAAGTGCTGTGGCAGCAGCGGGTGTATTTGTGTGCTTTATTTTTCTTGGTTGTTTGTGGTTTGTTTGTGAGGTTGTTTTCAAAATGTTGCAGAGAGGGAGAGAGAGAGAGAGAGGGGTTTACTTGAACTTGGAAAGTGACATGAAATGTGGGAGAGTGTGTGTGTGTCTGTGTGGTGATGTATCTGTTGTATGTGTGTGTGGATCACACTGGTTATAAATAATTAGTGTGTACATCTATGCGTGTGTGTATGTGTGTGTGTGTGAGAGAGAGAGCGAGAGAGAGAGAGAGAGAGAGTGAGAGAGAGAGTGCTTATGTGTGTGCACATGTGTGGGTGAATATGTATCCTCTAGTCATTGTTTAATATGAGCCCCATGAGAGCTCTAAAAAAATTAGCCACCACACCACACACCGCTAAGCCTCTTCCCAGCATCCACCTCTCTCCCTTTGGGGGTTAAGCGTACAGCCTGCCTCAATAACTGCCCAGGACCCAACGTGATGAATGTGCACCTTTTCTGCAGTTCCAGCACAAGGCACGTTTTAATGCAATACTGGAGGGAACCTCTGCTTACCAATTTGGAAAGTGTGAAAATCAACAAACAACAACAGCCCAGTATTCCTCCGAGCATAAGGGGAGAACCAGTATGTTGTTGGCTCTCCCTTGTGATATACATGTGTGATATGCCACACACATACAGGCTAACGTGTTTTTCAAATGTATGTAAATTAAATTCTAGGCACTCTGAATGGAGAAATTCTGAAATTCACATGACTTGAGATAGTCTGCTATACTCCAAAGTGCAGAATGGCTCTACATGTTGAATAATATATAGAATGCTAGTGTAAATAATCCATAAATGGGTCAGTATGTTGCAGGCTGCAGGCTGATTAAACCAGTTGTTATACTGTCCATTGCTTAAAACTCTTAAATTTCTTGATTGGCTAATAAAATACTCAAACTCGCATGATCTTATTCTTACATATAACACAAAAAAGTCCCACCAGATTGTAATACACATAATAGCCCAACTTTCATTGTCTTAGGTTATTATGAGTCATCAAATGTATCCACAAACAAAGTACCTGCAGTACAACTGCAGTTCTGACCACATAGAGGCCAAAAGCTCCAGTGGCCTCCAGAGAGGGGGGGTCGGGGGGGTAAGTGGTGTTACATTTCTACTTGTCCAGGGATGGAACGCTCGGGTTGTCTGGGTTTAAAGCTAAATGCTTTTAGCATTTCCTCTTAGTGTAGGCTATGACCTTGCCACACTGACTGCAATTAGCCTAGCGCTAACTCGAACAGTGTTACAGACAAGCTACCGCACAGCCAACACCACACTGTCCGCAAATCAATAACAGCACACACGCAGGTTCAGAATCCTCACTCAAATATTTATTCATGGCTTAAGGGGCTGTCACAGAGCTGTTGCGTGAGTGGAGTTAAACCAGTATGAATTTCCCTTGCTCTATCAAAGTTCCTTTTAGTTTGCTAGCACAGCTAATTAGCTTCCGTGTATTAGTGGGGCTATGAAAGCTCCAAGAGAAAAACCTTCCACATTTGTCTTTTAATGAACTTCCAAAAGAGAGAGAGACTTACAGAGTGAGTGTTAAAGTGTGTGTGTGTGTGCGTGTGTGAGAGAGAGAGAGAGAGAGAGAGAGAGAAAGAGAGAGAATCTGATTTGTGTGGTACAAAGAATCCTGATTGTGATTATGTCATCGAGTTGAAAATCCCAGGGAAGAATAATTTCCTCCCCACATAAATTCAGTTCGGGCGGCGGACCAAAGCTGAACACCAGCAAATGACTCCCCTTGCGCTGGAAATACCCTTGTCACACAGTGACACACGTTGGCGAATATGAGCAAGGCGGTAAATGTCACATTGTAGGTGCTGCCGAGAAGAGGGGAAATGACCAATCTGTCATAATTCTCCCGCAATACCTCGCCCACACACACAGACACACACAAATGGACGCTGACAAGTAATTGTTGCATATCCAATTCTACCTTGAAATCACCGCCGCCTTTTTAATGCAAATGCCACCACTACACAAAAGCATTTGTCATGACACATGCGGCTAAACGACAAGGTTGGCGTGAGTATGACGTTGGATGATATATATATGTAATCAGCTCCATGCACATGGGCAATGGTGGTATGTGAATATGCACTCTTAGAAGAGCACAGTATAGTAGCCTATATGCCCATGGCATTCGGGTCTCGGTAGTCCAAATTGGAAATGAGGACTGTAGATGTTATCCTACTCCATCTAAGCAAGTTCCTTCAAATTAAGTGAAAAGAGTCTGTGGGCAATTGAAGGCCATGTCTTTTACAGTCCACACATTCTGCCCAAACATTCTGATCTCCTGCCTCGTGCACTACTGATGCTGAATGTTGATGTGGAAATACATTCAGTTTTTTTTATATATAAATTTCATTTAAAAAAACATCTAACAACAACAAAACTCAAAACGTGAGAGGATGACAGAAGACAGAGAGTTGCTGACTCTCAATGAAATGTGTTTGGATGCATGTTGCTGACCTTTAACCCAAGAAAATACAGATTTTAATCATAGTATGTTAGATTCCAACACTGTACTGTGGATTATGTAATTATGACCGCCGCGCAGCGAAGCGGCGGTCGTATAGGTTTAGTCAGATTTTTTTCTTTTTTTCTTTTTTCTTTTTCGCATGCCCAAATTTCCGTCAATGATTCCCGGGACACTGAAAGACCGGGGTACACGAAACTTGGTGGGCATGTAACCCCACATGGATAGCATGGAACCATCGTTTTTCGTTTTGATCTGTAGCCCCCCCGCTGGACTGGACCCCCCGAAAGGAGGGTAGGGCAGACACAGTTTTCTGTGAATATCTCGAAAACCGTAGGGTTTAGGAGGACCATTTTTTTTTGTATGTTGATCTCAAGGGGCCATGTCAACCCATTCCATAATCACTCATTTCATGTATAGTGCCACCTAGTTAAACACAAAAAAGTAAAAATGAGGTGTTGTAATTGAAGGTATCTGTGACCTAACATAGTCAAAACTGCACGAAATTGGAAGTGTAGGATCATTATGACACCCTCTGTATGCACGCCAAGTTTCGTGGAATTCCGTTCCACACAATAAATTAATTTATGTTACTATACACCAACTGGCCTGTAGGTGGCCGGAGACAGTTTCCTGTGAATATCTCAAGAACCGTAGGGCCTAGGAGGTCCACCTTTTTTATGTATGTTGGTCTTAAGGGGGCATGTCAACCCATCCCATTACCACTTATTTCATGTATAGCGCCACCTAGTTAAAAAATAAAAAGCAAAAAATTAGGTGTTTTCATCACAATATCTCTGGCTGACAAGGTCAAAACTGCACGAAATTAAAAGAGTAGGATCATTATGACACCCTCAGAATGCATGCTAAGTTTTGTGTACTTTCATTCATGGGGGGCCTTACAATAAATAATTTATGTGTACATTTAGTGACGTACACCAACAAGGATTCCCGGGACACTGAAAGACCGGGGTACACAAAACTTGGTGGGCATGTACCCCCACATGGATAGCATGGAACCGTCATTTTTCGTTTTGATCTGTAGCCCCCCCGCTGGACTGGACCCCCCGAAAGGAGGGTAGGGCAGACACAGTTCTCTGTGAATATCTTGAGAACTGTAGGGCCTAGGATGACCATTTTTTTCCGTATGTTTGCCTCCAGGGGTCATGTTAACCCATTTCATGTGCACACATGTGCACAAACAGATACACACACACACACACATACATTCACAGTAATCATACGTATGACACATACTCACACAGTAGACATATGTACGCTTGCATGCACAGGCACATACGCAGGCACACACACAAGCACGCACACACACACACACAAACACACACACACACACACACACACACACACACTCACACACACACACACCCACACACATAACATAAACATAACACAAACAATCAAGAATTTCTCAGAATTATGAACAGGCAAGATGGAGGTGGGGTTGTATAAAATGAATTTTACATGTGAAATTTATGAACTTATCATGTTTTGGTACTTGTTGTCTAGCAGATACCAGTGAGAATTGAGTGTGGATAATGAAATTTAGTGAGACAGTTAGAATCATATAGGCCTGTCAGCGTGATTTCTTTTTGTGGAAAAAATGTGCTGGACTGGGCGGCGGTCATATTTTGTACCGCTCTGCGGTACATCTAGTTTATATCTATATTCATGATGTAATCAACAATTGATTATATTTAGCAAAACATCTGCCCACCATCGAAAGAATAGGTCCCCAAAGCACAGTGTGTGTGTGTGTGTGCGCCACACTCTCCTGCCTTGCTACTCATTTCCAGAAACTTCCAGAGGCAAGCCTTTCATTTGCTTAAAATGTGAAATTCAATCAAGTCCTTCATTCCTCCCCTCCGCTGAGGAAATGGCCAAGATTAAAAAAAGTGGCCGAGAACAACTCTGTATGTGTTTTAAGAGAAAGTAAACATTGTTTAATTCCATTGATAGATTATGAAGCCGCGTGGACATGAATGAGAATGGCTCAATAACCCATAGCAGCTGAGACTATTTGTGATGTTTGCCACTGATGGTATATCTGGTGGGCTAGGGAGCGAATTACCATTGTGATTTTTTAGTTAAAGTAGCAAAGAGATTTATTTCACAGCCTGAAATAGCCACAAGGTCCAAGTGATTTCAGCTCTAATTATGACCGCCACGCAGCGAAGCGGCGGTAATATAGGTTTAGTCAGAATTTTTTTTTCTTTTCTTTTTCGCATGCCCAAATTTCCGTCAATGAGTCCCGGGACACTGAAAGACCGGGGTACACGAAACTTGGTGGGCATGTAACCCCACATGAATAGCATGGAACCATCGTTTTTTGTTTTCATCTGTAGCCCCCCCGCTGGACTGGACCCCCCGAAAGAAGGGTAGGGCAGACACAGTTTTCTGTGAATATCTCGAAAACCGTAGTGTTTAGGAGGACCATTTTTTTTTGTATGTTGATCTCAAGGGGCCATGTCAACCCATTCCATAACCACTCATTTCATGTATAGCGCCACCTAGTTAAACACAAAAAAGTAAAAATGAGGTGTTGTAATTGAAGGTATCTGTGACCTAACATAGTCAAAACTGCACGAAATTGGAAGTGTAGGATCATTATGACACCCTCTGTATGCACGCCAAATTTTGTGGAATTCCGTTCATGGGGGGCCACACAATAAATTCATTTATGTTACTATACACCAACTGGCCTGTAGGCGGCCGGAGACAGTTTTCTGTGAATATCTCGAGAACCGTAGGGCCTAGGAGGTCCACCTTTTTTATGTATGTTGGTCTTAAGGGGGCATGTCAACCCATCCCATTACCACTTATTTCATGTATAGCGCCACCTAGTTAAAAATTAAAAAGCAAAAAATTAGGTGTTTTCATCACAATATCTCTGGCTGACAAGGTCAAAACTGCACAAAATTAAAAGTGTAGGATCATTATGACACCCTCCGAATGCTTGCCAAGTTTTGTTTACTTTCGTTCATGGGGGGCCTTACAATAAAATAATTTATGTGTACATTTAGTGACGTACACCAACAAGGATTCCCGGGACACTAAAAGACCGGGGTACACAAAACTTGGTGGGCATGTACCCCCACATGGATAGCATGGAACTGTCATTTTTCGTTTTGATTTGTAGCCCCCCCGCTGGACTGGACCCCCCGAAAGGAGGGTAGGGCAGACACAGTTCTCTGTGAATATCTTGAGAACTGTAGGGCCTAGGATGACCATTTTTTTCCATATGTTTGCCTCCAGGGGTCATGTTAACCCATTTCATGTGCACACATGTGCACAAACAGATACACACACACACACACACACATTCACAGTAATCATACGTATGACACATACTCACACAGTAGACATATGTACGCTTGCATGCACAGGCACATACGCAGGCACACACACAAGCACGCACACACACACACACACACCCACACACACTCACACACACACACACCCACACACATAACATAAACATAACACAAACAATCAAGAATTTCTCAGAATTATGAACAGGCAAGATGGAGGTGGGGTTGTATAAAATTAATTTTACATGTGAAATCTATGAACTAATCATGTTTTGGTACTTGTTGTCTAGCAGATACCAGTGAGAATTGAGTGTGGATAATGCAATTTAGTGAGACAGTTAGAATCATATAGGCCTTTCAGCGTGATTTCTTTTTGTGGAAAAAATGTGCTGGACTGGGCGGCGGTCATATTTTGTACCGCTCTGCGGTACATCTAGTTAATCTTTATCTTTGTGACATTTCTAGAGCATAGAAAGGGTTACATTTCATGAATTATACAGTGTCAGAATGTTTTGTAGTTACAGAAAAAGCAAAAACAACAACAGACTTTATAAGGTAATTTCTTTCTCTCTGTACAAGACATTACCACATGTTCAACATAAAATTGCATCTTAATAAAAGGTACACTTTGCAAGATTTTCACCTTTACGAAGGCAATTTGATGGTAAACAAACTTGTAATAGGCAGATCGTTCACTTAGCATAACTATACAGCATAGATGTAGCGAGTCACTACTGAGAAAACCAGCCATACAACTTCAAGAACAGTGGCCCGACAAATCTGACAAATCTAGAACATGGTAACATTGTAGAATATGACGGAGGTGGCTTTTAGCTAGATGGATGACAGCAGGCTAAGTAAAATAGCAATGTTTAAAGCTAAAGTTCATCAGAATCTTGGGATACGCCCGCTTGACAACAGGAGAGATAGAACTAACGACTCGCCTTTGGCCGTAGCAAGCATCCATTTGGAACTAGTAACGGCAGTTTGTCCTGCAAGTTGAGAAATTAGTTGATATGTGTTGGAAGAAAGTAGTTCTACAAACAAGGCAAGTTTTAGAGATTAAAAAGTTTAAATTGTAACAGGAAATGAACACAACGCAAGTGGCAACAGTGGAATAAGCGGGATAATGGACTCCACGGTGGTCTGTTCACAGAAGTGAATGCACTTACAAGTTTAAACGGCCCTCCGCTTCGCGTCGGGGCCGTTTTACAACCTCGATCGTGCATTAACTTCTGTGAACAGACCACCATGTCGTCCATTTTCCCTTACATATTGCACTCTAGAGGGAGCTTTACAGTTGCCAAAAACCTAACCCTGCATAGTACTGTATACCTTTAACATGGCAGTACATACAGTATATTGTAAATTCAATAACATGGACTCTAGAAGCAGAGGATCAATTCCATATAATTCCATACAGGCCTACCCACAATCACACTATCACACATGATCTAGAATTGTTTGGACATATACAGGTACGGTGCAACAAACTGTGTCTCCCAGCAATCATGCGATGTTCTATGTAAATGTACAGTATATAAACACATTGACAGGAGTATTCAAATTAAGTTAATTTGGTGTGACAATAGCCTAGACATCTAGACACGCCCCTAGCGGCTGCCAGGGCTAGTCTAGCAACTCTCCGTTGGCTTGTGAGCTCCAGAAATCGAAACTTAATCAGGACATTGAAATCGTGTATAGAGTCGTTTGGTGGGCTTAACATAATGATTGATGGCAGAGTTGCAACGGTTTGTCTTGAATTCCCTGCTACTTGAAAACAAATATCCTATTGCGTCCTATTGCGTGCAGAGGGAATTTGAAAGACAACTGATTATCCCGCCCCTCGGACTGAGCACTGCGAACGGTGAGTGCCCAGACCCTACATTTTAATGTGGGTCTGGCTCGCCAGGCTAGTGTGACAATCCAATGCAATCCAAAGCTGCTGTAAACATCTTTGGCATTTATAGTGTCCGGTTAACAGCTGGTGATACAAGTAGACGCTTTGTCAAAGTGTTTTTATACACAGATGATTAACTTGTCACACTGTCCTTAATTGTAGCGAAAGCAACACGTCCTGTGCTATTAAAGCGTCTTGCTCCATCTCCAGCCACCCACTGCCTGAGGTATTTATTACAGGGAGCAGTGGGATATAAAGAAAAATAAACTAGATCTGTGCGTCTGTCTTAATTGCATCACAGTAACAACATATGCATTTATTTTGACACAGCCTGCGGGGGTAAACTGAACTAAAACTCCAGGAGCAGCTATGAGCGCCAGTGATGTGTGGTGGTGTTCGCTCACTCATGCTGTGAGAAGAGAGAAGACGACAGTTGGCAGAGGATGAAGCAGAACCGAGCACGCTCATTTTTCTCTCTCTCTCTCTCTCTCTCTCTCTTTCTCTCTCACAAAGCAGACTAATCAGTTAATTAGCTTCAAATATAGACATTGAAACGCACAGCATTTGGTAGGCCTGCTATGAAGGACTGTGTCCTTGTGAAGTAGTTTAATGAAGTTTTGCCCGTAATGATTTATAATAGCAAAAGTCGCCAACAGCCAACCCTTGCATACTAACAAAAAGTGCCCGTCAAAATCAACTTAAGTCATAGTAATTGGACTCATAGTGATTCATTTAATTACAGTTTTTCTCAGTCGCTTTGGTGCTTTTCTCAGATCAGAATGAAAATTATCATAACTATTAGTTCAACCTCCACAACATTTAGTCATCTGTGCCCATCATAGTAGCAATTTCTCCTGAAAAAATTCCAAATGCGTTTGGACATGTATCTGTTTTTTTCATACAATTCTCTGCTGTTTTATAACATTATCATTTGCATATGTCATGTCAGTCAAAATTAACTATACTTATGGATGCTCAGTCGTTCCCAATAAAACTACGTAATAGTCTTCATTTCATTGCTTAAGTCATTACAAAATTGTTGAACTAGTTATCAAATTCTGTCACAATGCTGTAGAATTGCAAAGAGCATATACAGTTGCTGTCTTGTGCATGTTCAGGTAGTGTCACCGAGTTCTGACCTTTTTTGCATTGGAAAACACTGAGAGAATAAACTGTCATAATGAAAGCATGACAAAGCCATTTGACTATGTAGTTCATAAGCAATGGTGTCAAGACTTCTCATTGTGATGACACTGGCAGTTTCATTGACATGAATACTAGCTTTTGAGCAAGTGACGTGCTTTTGCAGGTTATCCACTAGGTTTTGCAGTTTGCACTAATTGTTTTGAGAAATGCACTGCTGTTGAGAAACAACTGCTGTGCAAATGTTAGAAATGTGAGAAAAGCACCAAAGCGTCTGAGAAAAACTGTAATTTCATAATAGTCATAATATGTCCAAAACATTGCTATTTTGTGCAGTAATAATGAATAAAATCTGTCTTTAAATTGAAAATATAAAAGTTCTCTAGAGGCAGAAGGACATGTCTTTGGGGCAAACAGCTCCATGCGGCACATTAATACATTCCTGGTCCACATCTATCTATGGCCTTGGCTTTGTTAATGTCTGTTCTAGTGTCAACAAAGTACACATAAACAATGCATGCTTACTGCCACAAGCCAAGGTCCTCACCTTTGTTTGCCAAAGTGTGTGTCACTGCAGCACCAAACAGAGAAAGAAAAAAAGAGAGAAAGAGAGAAAAAGCGAGAGAGAATAAAAGCTAGAGAGAGAGAGAAAGAGAGAGAGAAGGAGAGAAAGAGACATCTCTCTCATGTCTTACTGTGCACAGTGGAGGTTTAAGGGAGTATGAAACCATGGCTCAGGGCTGGATTAATTGGCCCTCTCAGTGTCTCCTTTTCCAAGGCAATGTCATTGCCGTGGGTTTAAATATTTATCAGAGGTATCTGTTAATTAAAACAGAGAGTTAGTGAGCAAGTGAGAAAGAGAGAGAGAGATAGAGAGAGAGAGAGCGAGGGGGGAAACGAGAAAGCAAAAGAGATGGTGCGAGAGGGAGAAAGAGAGGCTTCAAATGTCCTTAACTCTAATCCTTTGCGCTGAACTTCAGCCAACATTACAGCATCTGTCACTCAGTAGAAGCCTGCGGCATCATGGGTATTGTATAAAGCCCTCCAGCTGCGTTTATTTGGCATTTAAAGAGGGGAAAAACAAAACAAAAAATAGAAAACGAAGATGTTTTTTTTTATTCTTCATTTACAGACAACAGCAGGAATACTTTTGACTTTTGAGCTGATACATTGTGAGACTCGAGATATCAGGAAAGTGAAAGCTAAAACTATTCCTGAACGATGAACAGCAAAAAAAAATAAAAAATCAGATTTGTATGAATTTGGCTCTTGGGGACTGTTACAGTAAAGTGAGAAGTGAGAGGAAGATGTCACGTTAAGACAAATGAAGACAAAGATAAAGATGATTCCAGAAATCATATCTAGAGTTCTAAAATAAGAAAATGAAAATTAGCAGAGAAAAAAAATCTCCCGCTTAAAATTGTTTCCTTTGTTCCAGTTTGAGATCTGGCACTCATAACATTTACCATAGATGGACTCCCATTTCCTGGTGATATGCCAGAGAAAGGAAAAAAAACTAATTATAGATAGCAGCGATACATGAAAGAGATGAGTCTGTATGTTTTAATGCTCAATCTCACTTTATAATGGACTAGATAATCCGTAAGAGAGTGGGGAAAATGCACTAACATTTCTAAGGTCAAACATGGAGTAGCATTTTCTGAAGTGAAAACCTGAAAATGGCTCCATAGTGTGCTGTGAGAGAGGAGAAGCAGTGATGGGGTGAGGTTGTCGCCAAAGATTCTAGAACAGAGCTCTGTTCTAGAATCTTTGGCTGTCGCTTAGCTTAGCTTAGCTTAGCATCCAAGCCTGTCCCTGTAGAGCCCCGCATTCACTTAAGACACGTGGGCTGTCTGTCTGGGCTTTTTGACTGATACCTTCTTCAGAAAACTTTCCTTTGGACATGCTCCTGGGAAATATCATGAGAGGGAGAGGCAGACTGAGTGAGAACAAGTTTACTCCTGTCAAGTTCACATTAGCTTCAGAGAGTTTCAGAATTGGGCATGAATGACTGCTGGGTGCTGAGATGGGGGCTTTTCAAATCAATTGATTCAGATAGATGTAGTAGAAGAATTTTTGGATGTGACTAGAAAGAGAAATAGCTTACGACAACTTACTACAGTTACATTTTTATGACAGAAACTCATTTTGAGCAAAATCATTAATCTGCATTATATTAAAATATTATACAGTTATAGCATTGTTGGAAATGGATGCATTTCATTCATTTGGCTCATTTGACTCATTCACAGTTTAAATCTTGACACCTCTCATTTGCCAGCAGATTGAACTGCTTAGTTCAAATATATATATTTGTTCATATATCTTTTTTGGGATCTGTGTAGCATATTACTGCAAAAATATGCCATTGTAGAAAGAACATAGACAAAAAGTATAGCAAAACACAGCTCAGTAAATAAGGCAAAACACAGCTCAGTATAAAAGGCATCCAGAATATCACTGCAAAATCAGTGGAAAATCAATGGATAAACCCATATCATTAATAACTGAGCCAAATTGGGCATTTTACCATTGCACCTACTGTAACATACAGCACACACTATATACTATAGCACAGTATGAGTAATAACAGGATGTATAGTTTTGAAGTATTTAAGGATATTGATTTTTAAATGTATGCGAGCTTGCCCAGCCAGTGACTATTGAACAGTCAGATGAGGGGAGGGAATAAATATCAAAAGCAGACATAAAACTTGGAACGGAGAAGCAAAATAAAGGTAGGCCCTACTGCTGTGAAGCCGAGGCTGCCCATCTGCCTCAGTGGAGAACGCCATGAGTGTGGCCATCTGTGCGTGGAAATGCTTATTTATTTATTTGTCCCAGTGGGGCAGTCCTCAAAGAATGGCACCATGTTCAGCGCCTAGTGTGTGCATGCACATGATTGTGCAGCTACATCGGATGATGGAGGACATGTGAAGCCTTGTCTAGTGCTTCAGATGATGCTCTTAAATTACACTGAGCCCTACAAAGTAATACATTCATGCAAAAATATACATATGGGATTATCAGGAAATATATGTATGTACACTATATGTACAGTGTATAAGGAATGGTTTGATCATAAGAAATACACATGCATTCTAATTAATGGACTTTAGTAGTTCAGTCAGGGTTCCATGAATAAAGTCTTCATCCAAGTTTTTATTTTTTATTTTAACTGAACAATTCTAAAACACAATGACCGTTTACATTTGACAACAGTGCTGTTTTTGACAGTGTATTTCAGTAATGCATAAGTAATGCATAGCCCTAGTGAGCTAAAAAAGCCCCCCCCCCCAAAAAAAAAAAAAAAATGTACATACTGCACAGCTACGTACCAGCTGGCTACCGTTATGCAGTTTTTACTGCTGACACAAATCCTGAACACACTGATCTACTCGTCCATAACAATGTCAGATGGCTAAGCAAATGAAAAGGTCAAGACTTTTTGGTGTCTGTGAACTCCACCAGAAGATTGTGATTTTCCTTCAAATGTGTCGGCACACATGAGCATCAAAGCTCTTGGAGCATATGTTGAATTAACAATTTACGATATAAGTGCACTTTCTATGACCACTGAGAAGTTACATGAGTGTCTCAGTATTATTTTAAAATAGCAAAATCAAAGCAGTGTAATTTCTCTCACTTGACACAGCTATCACCCATCACCTGAGAGGCATTCAAATGCTACTTATTGTTTGTCAGGATACTGTTTCATTGAGGTTTCTTGTGGATAGACAACTTCAACTACAACTTCAAAAGGGTGGCTATTGGCCTTACTGCTGATGCCAAGCCTTTACAACTGAGAAGGGTTTGTGGCAATTCAAAACCATGTTTTATGGGCTCTGCAACTCCCCTGCAATGTTTGAGTGACTTGATGGAGTGGATGCTGCAAGGCATTCTGAAAGCAGATGCACCTGGATGACCTGTTAATCCATAAGAAGCGCTTGAGTCTACTCTTAGCAACCTTGATTTGGTCATCATGAGAATAGTCCAAACTGGCCTGAGATTGCACCCCCCGATGCCGCAAGAAGTCATTTTCCTTCATGGCAATTATATGAGTGCAGAGGTGGTGGCTGCTAAGGACAAGAAGACGGAAGCTGTGTGTGACTGGCTGGTTCCATGCAACTTGAGACAGTTAAGGGTCTTAATGGTGTTAGTGTCTTGCTATTGCAGGATTGTCTCTGGCTTTGCCACCGTTGCCTCCCTAATCAGTTTCCCAATGCCCTATTCAGCGCCTCAATCCTTGCCGCACCAGACACCAACCACCATTTGCCCTCAAAGCCACCCAGTCTCAAAAGATCATAAAGGTGGAGAGTCTCATTGAATAGCTTACTACCGCGTTTGTGCATTGGGCAAAGGGGCTGCTGCCCCGGGCCCCGGCCACTAGGGGGCCCCGGCGCGGGACATTTAAAAAAGAAAACAAGTGTCTTATCGTCACCTGTCTTTGCCCGTATCAATGCATGCTATCACAGACAACAATGGCTTTGCATGAGACAATTAGGAAATATGAAAGCGGATCTCGAAAAAAGAGAGAGCTTCAGCCAGACGTCCTCAGTAAGGCGCGCCAAAACCATGGCCGTACGCACTGTGCGTATCAGCCAGGCTACTCAACAACGAGAGAATTTCCCCTGTGTGCGTGTATTCACACCAAATTGGCCTAGGCTACCATAACTTCTCAACTCTGCACAGTAGCCTATTCCATTAACTGCATGCCAGTAGGCTATACAATTTTCTGTAAAGTAAAGTTTGTAACGTTATCAAAATCAACTTAATGCAGAACTATGCACGCGCGCACCTTTTGTTTGAGCAGGAGAGATACACAGGCATGCTACAGAAGTTGTAGGCTAGCTTGTTGTTTTCTATCAGCACACAATGGTATAAGCTAATTCATTAACTCGAGACTCATCATGGATATAACAAGTTTTTTAAACAACGAAAACAGAAAGGATGGAGACAGCAAAGCGAGAGGAGTTATTTCAAATGGGCAAGCTGCAAGCACAAGGTAGGCAAGATTATAACCGTTATCGGCTGCGACACCCCCCTTGTTTGTATTAGATGTGGTTGGGCTGTGTGTGTGCGTTAGACTGCGTGTTTCAATGTATTTGACGTCGTGGCTGGCTATACTAGGGCTGCGTGTTACAGTGTATTACAGACAGCGTGTTACAATGCATCATGATGTGGCTGTGTGCGTGCGCGCCAAACTCTAGGCTACAATGTTTCATGAGTTCAGAGCAGTGTTGGGAGTAATGCGTTACAAAGTAACGCGTTACTGTAATTCCACTACTTTTAGATGTAACGAGCATGTAACGAAGTATTTTTGTAAATCCAGTAACGCAATTACAATTACTGAAATTTCAAAGAGTTCGTTACTTCCGTTACTCTGTTGATTTTGAATGAAGGACTGCAGACAAGATGCACATTTGCTGCTTTGTCTCCCGACCTTAGCTGTGTTTCCAGCGATTGTGTTTCATGTTTAGATTGCAGATGCATTCTTTAGGCTACAGTTAATAGGAGCCTCCTCACATTCCTCCTTATTTCGGATTTATGCTAAAACACACAAGAGTGCATTACGCTACAATTTAAATGGGCATCTTAAAAGCCTTTTCCCTTTCGTTTCCATCTCGTAAGCTCCACTACAGTAAAAGCACATTGTTGTTTATCTCCGCTCTTTTTCGCCTATTGCGCAAAAGCCTCGTTATATCAATTTCTCATTCTTACAACATAGCCACGCCACAACACAAATAGGCTACGGTAGCCTATATATAGCCTTAGCACAAGCAAGCACACGTTTAACTCGAGAGGAAAATGCAGATTTCACTTACCAGATAAAGAAACCTCCAAATAGCCTACCGTACGTAACAGTGACTTGAGTTATTTGCACAGGCTATGTTTACATCGGAATTGACGTCCATGGTGTTACAGGGCTGCCAACTTTTCAAAAAACCTTGGAGTGAGATTTGGTGGGGCCAACCAAAATTTTGCTGCATACATTTTTGTTTGGCTCATTCAGCATTATACCGTACAGTAAAAAAAACGTACATCAGTGGTTCTCAGGTGTAGGGACCAGGCATGGACGGATTATGAGCTTTCGGGCCCCTGGGCCCAGATGTATTAAGGGCTCCCCACTAATTGTCGCATATGTGGAAGGGGGGTTTGGGGGTACTCCCCCAGAATTTTTTTAATTTGTTTAATGTGATTTCCTGTATTCTGGTGCATTTTGGGGATGGGCAATACTAAATTCAATCAGATTCATAGCCTACATCCTGATGTGTTGATATTGAGGCAATGATTCCATGCAAAGGCTTGGGCTTCAGGGCCCCCTGACACCTTGGGCCCCTGGGTCTGGGCCCGGAAGGCCCATGCAGTAATCCATCCCTGGGACCAGGGTCCTAGAGTTATATGAACATTGGTATCAAAGGGATCTAGCCTACTTGAGGCATTGTGAAAGTGGATCGGACATTTCAGCGGGGGGTATGGGGGTCCTCCCCCAGAATTTTTTTTTTGGACTAGATGCAATTTCCTCAATTTTGTTTCTATATAACAAAATAAAGCCAGCCTACGAAATTAATAAAAAGTAAATCATGCATAATTTAAAAATAGCTCAATAGGCTACTTACGCAATAAGGTTTCCATTACAGCACCGCGGACGTTCAATGAACGCATGAAAGCGGATGGTTTGTTTGAAATCCCGACAGTCTTTCAACTACATGGAACGCAATAGTGATCATCAAATACCTTCCCAGATTTCAGTGCCCATCAGTCCCAACATTTAACAATATAATCAAACAGTCCAAAAGTAAATTAAATATCAAACTAAACCGAAAATGTCATGCTTTTGAAGGCCTACCAGTATGCCGCTCCAAGAAATGCATGTCTCAAAATAAAACTCGCATAAGAAATAAAGGGCTGTCTCGAATACAATCCTGCCCCTAAAGGCCTGTACTTTGCCTTAAGACCCCGGCCATAATTTGAGGATTTACAGTATCTAAGTAGACAAACTGGCTTCAGATATCCAACAGAGTGAATAGAGATTGTGCAGTCTTAGCTGTGGTTAGTAACGTGATGCTGTTAATGGGGAGTTTTACATAGCCTAGCGTAAACCTATAGGTTATTATTTATTTGGCGTACCTATAAGGCTTTTTACCTTATCAAAAGTGATCTCTTCAACACTGCGGGGGATTTGGCGCTTGTCACTGTGTGTGTGTGACAGAAGCAGAATGGGAGAATGCGTGTAACAAAAAAAAAAAGAAGTTTATGAGCGATTTACGCGCAAATGGGAGAATCCAATGAAAATGACAATGAAGCACTAAACAGATGCTGAAAACAGCACTGGTATTTCGCACGGCAAAAGTGTGTGTGTGTGTGTGTGTGGGGGGGGGGGGGGGGGTCCAAACTAACCATTTTAAAAAGCTATTTTGCACTTCAGAATTATAACCATGCACACACAGGTGGAATAGTTATGGTGATATTGCAATAAGTTCACAACCACAAAAACATATGCTACATTTCACAGTTCAGAAATGTTCAAAAATGTGTGTACATTTCAGCACTCCATGAAATTATGCAGAAGTGGTCACCTGTGTTATTCAGCTAGTTTATTTAAGATAATATATTGGTCATTGTAATGGCCATAGCCTATAGCCTACATGCTATTCCTTTTTCAGGATGTACCCATATCTGCATGATGTGAATGTTTGCATATGGCTTATGTCAGGCTTTATATCAATATTTGTGTCTCGTTATTTGATTTTCTTCATATTTTTGCATTAATGTCACTAGGAAGCATGCCAATATTAATATATTCATTTATCTGTAATGGGATTGGCTGGAACCTGACCATATAAGAACCATGATAGTGGGATAATCTATGGCTGAGCAATTTACAAAAATGTATGTAGGCCTACTGACAAATAGTTTACATTAGAATACATTATAATTTCGCCCCAATGAGGCTATGTAGAAATGTGTTGCAATTTCAAAACCGGATTACTCAGGGACCACTTATTGCACAGAGGCATGCTTTATATCCTCGTATTCGGTAGGTTTGCTGTTTATTGTGAAATAGGGTTTTCCACGTGTTGTGTGAAGGGTTAGTGAAATATTAAACCGAGAGTAATGGGTAAATGCAAATATGATTAGCCTAAATTGCACGTCGGTTCAATGTTAATTCTCTCGCGAACCATTTATCACAGCAACTTGTCGCCAATATCATTGGAATGCTTAGCTTCCGGACGTTCACGTGATGTGTGATATCATATGTATAGGTTTAGTTTAGTTGAACCTCATCTGCCAGGTATTTGACCTACCAGGTTGACACTTCAGCGTGAAAAATACTCAATAATACTCAAAGCATACCTGAAGCCGGGGAAATGCGGGGGGGATACGCCTGGGATGGCTTCTGAAGTAGCATCGCAAATGAGAGAAAAATTAGAAAATTCCACAGACAGGGGGTGCTCTTGAACCCTCTCACCGTCTCTGAAAGCATAACCGTGGCTCAACAGGTAGCCTAGATCTATAGATAGGCTAAACTCATTTTTCAGGCATCTGACCGACCGGGTTGACACTTCAGCGTGAGAAATCGGGGGTGTGGCGTGTGAGCGTGTGAAACTAATCAAATGCGTGTGTCTCACGGCCAATGCGTGAGAGTTGGCACCTATGAGTGTTATGGATTCATTTGTCTGCGACGGAACATGCAACTTCTCTCTGGAACACCTTATCAGATGAAGAGTAACCTTCTGCATAGTGCGCGACAATCCCAAACTCTCGGATGCATTAAAACTTATTTCGGTAGGTCAGCACTTGTGCAGCGAAGGCTTTTCCCAAACTGGTGGTGCTTAAAATGCTATATAATACAACTGTGTTCAAAGCAGGATGACGATAACCTAAGGTAATGTGTGTGTGAGCAGACAATAACTGCTTTGAAAATAGGCCATTTAACATTGTTTCACATTACATCCCATTGAACGAATTCCATGTAGCCTACAGAAGGATTGCAATAATAATGATAATAATAACTTATTACTATATTGCAGAATTCAGTGTCAGTGCACCACCATGCATACTAGTAGAAGGCAAGCAGTAGGCAGTGTACTGTACATATCTATCAAACCACCTAGATGGTGAGGGTGGCGCAAAACAAGGTCAGGGAGGCCATGCATTGTAGAATGTTTTGTGGTCGGAAAAAGTTTAAGAACTCATGCACAAGGCTATTGATTTGAAGGGCGGTTGAAACTACAATACATAGGTCCAAAAATTAGGTTTATTGTGTGTGTGACTGTTCAGTACTGTTCATATTGACATTTTAAAAGCAGACTTAAAAGTAACTCAAAAGTTACTTTCTCTAGTAACTAATTACTTTTGATATACAGTAATTGGTAACGTAATTGAATTACTTTTGAAAGAAGTAACTAGTAACTGTAACTAATTACTAATAAATAGATTTTTTTGTGTGCATTGCCCCATGTTTGTAGGCTACTTGTTTTTTGTATGTTGGTACAATTGTATGTTGGTTATACGGTTCCACAATATAAATGCAAATTTCATTTTTACATTATGTCTGTCTAATTTAATTGCCTCTCCCTCTCTCTGTCTTATGTATATTGATAATAATGTAACGATTTGATAGCGAACCACACAGTTGTCCAATCAAAAGGTTTATTTGCTGAATACGAGAGCAGGTACACAGACACAGAACACAATACACACGGGGCAGGTCAAGTACACACACACACCACACATACAGGGGAGGACGCAGCCTCCCACACAAAAAGGATCACACACGAGGGAGAACTAAAAGGGAAACATGTTACAATAAAGACGCTAACATTACACTCAAAACTAAGGAGAATAACGACATAAACCCCCCAAATGTTCGCTCTCGTATCCCAGGATGCCCTGCGCGGGAGAACGCTAACACTGTCTTTTGCGCCGACGTTACATAGCTCCCCCAACAAGCCATTGCCGTCCTCGGCAATGACCACGAGGTAGCCACATGCTAACGTCGGCGCGCGTCGCCCGCCACTCAGTTCAGTGCGACAGTACCGCCAACTCGCGTGGGGTGCACGCCGCAGGAGCTCACTCAACGGGGCGCCACGCTGCTAGCAATCCAGTACGGGCGTGCTAGCAGCCACGTGGCCGACCCGCTCGTCACCAGCTCCCTCTCAGCAGCCGCCCTCAGGCTGCACTTTCCGCGGCGTGTCACCGCGGCACTCCTCCTCTCCTGGCAGGGCCCTAGGTGGCCTTTTCAACCGTCGACACTGTACCAAGTACCGGGGTTCGAGGGGGGGTCAGATGAAGCTGCACCAACGCCACTCCAGGACAGACAGGCACCGACTCCGCAGCAACCGGACCGCGCTAAGCTCTCCCGCTGCAGCTACCGTCTTCGGCGTCCCTCCTCGTGTTGCCATCTCGCAGAGCCGTCCTGCTCTGCTCCCGGCCCGTTCCACTCCTTCGCGGCCTCGGCGAAGGCACGACCCCCGAGATGGCCGTGCTATCGAACTCCACACACAAACTTTTTTCAAAAGGCGCCGGCCAACAGGCCAACTAGAACGGGCGCCCACACAGCACGGTGCCTCTCACACGCACCCAAAAGTTTTAAAGTTCAGAGTTCAGAGGGCCTTTCCGACGAAGCTGCCCCACCGTCGTGAGTTCGCTGCCCTCAGCGGCTCCGCCAACCGTCCATCGTCTAGGAACCTCTTCCTCGCCGCACTCCCTCGGCTCTGCTCACGCGTCGTGGCTCGCCGTGGAGTCAGCGCCCAGACCAGCGTCGTCTTCTCCGCGACCGCTTCTTCCGGCCAGATCTCCTCCCATGGCAGCAGGCAGCTCCAGGCGACAGCTCCTCTCCTCCGGCGGCAGTAACGATAGAAGGCCTCAAGCTCCCTAGCAACCCTTACAAGGGCTCTCTCTGGATCCTCTTGCGTGGGCCTCCACCCAGTGGTGAGGTCTCCCGCTCCCAGCTTCTCTCGCTGAGTGGAGGCCATGTCCGAAAGTCGCTTCTGACACCAATGTAACGATTTGATAGTGAACCACACAGTTGTCCAATCAAAAGGTTTATTTGCTGAATACGAGAGCAGGTACACAGACACAGAACACAATACACACGGGGCAGGTCAAGTACACACACACACCACACATACAGGGGAGGACGCAGCCTCCCACACAAAAAGGATCACACACGAGGGAGAACTAAAAGGGAAACATGTTACAATAAAGACGCTAACATTACACTCAAAACTAAGGAGAATAACGACATAAACCCCCCAAATGTTCGCTCTCGTATCCCAGGATGCCCTGCGCGGGAGAACGGTAACACTGTCTTTTGCGCCGACGTTACATAGCTCCCCCAACAAGCCATTGCCGTCCTCGGCAATGACCACGAGGTAGCCACATGCTAACGTCGGCGCGCGTCGCCCGCCACTATAATAATAGGGGGGGGGGTTCTCGGGGAGACCTCTGCCCCGGGCCCCAGATGACCCTAACCTGGCCCTGCTTACTACAACCAAAAATTCAACAGAGCGGCATGCAAGCACAACACATTCCAATTGTTATTGCTGAGGCCATCCACTATTTTAGACATTGATGAATCTCAATGTCCACAGTTATGGACTCAAGGACTTTGAGGCACTTTTCTGCTGTTGGGGTTTAGGGCGGTCTATGAACTCTATGAAATGTGTGATAGAGCTCAAAAAGTCTATGAGAGAGCCAAATGCACATTACAATTTAACAGTCGTTTATCATGTCCTAAAGAATGATTCATTGGTATCATACATGATTATAGACAATAATACTGTGAACACAATTATGTTCATCTGCTCTTATTGTTTATTAACAGAGAAAGTTTATTTAATGACGTAAGGTGACACTCCCACTTATGCAGACCGGAACTGTCCCGTTTTGCTCCCATAGTAACAAATTAGGTTCCACACCCTGACCCCAAACTCAGTAGAGAAGAAGATCTCATAGTCACTGATCCAGCAATTTGAACAGGGGCCATGGGATGGTTGTAAGCCATAATTATCTGTTTGACATGTCCTTTTAATTAACTTACCAAAGATTCTCTTCAACATTTTTCCTCTCCTTCCTCTCTATCCGAAAGGTCATGAAATGGTTAAAGGCAAAGTCTCACCTATTTGTATTTGAAATCAGGGTGTGTTTGTATTTGTGTATGTGTTTGTGTGTCTGTATGTGTTGGCCAGATTGAGTTGACTGTATATAGCCTCAGTGAACTCAAGATTATATCTGGGTTTAGGCCATCTCTGAGAGGGATAAACATTTACAAAACACTTTTTTTACACTCTCTCAGCAAAGCTGTCATTGAAGGACACCGTGGTAATTGGCTTACACAGTCGATTAACTTCACTGCAGCATCACTCCTTGTACTAATACAACTGGCCACCAACAGTAAGCCTCAACAGACAAACAATATTGAAAATAATCTCTCATTTGTGTAGTAACATGATCCATCATAAATTATTGTCTGCCTTGGATCTGGAGAAGTTACCGCCCAATGCTGGAACCAGTCTGTTGTGCTTCTCACATTAATGATGAGTCTTTCGGGTATTTCGAGGTTGTTTCAGAGAAGCGAAAGAGGCTCGATCAACATGATGGGAATTAAGATGTGTTACAAGCACCAGTGAGCCATCTGCTATTCATTAGCCATTATCGCATTGTTACTTGAGCAGATTTAGGAGAAAGGAAAAAAAAAAGTAACAGGATGTTTTGGTGAATGTCTCTCAGTGCGATACCCCATATTTTCCTTTGCATGCTGGACCCCGTCTGGCTCATTTTCTGAAGTTAGTCTCGTCTTTATCTACCAGGGAAAGCACGAAAGCTTAGAAACTTGCATGATCACAGAGTGGATTAGTCATTATTTCTTGTTATGTTGATCCTGTTGTTGTTGTTTGGCAGTATGAGGTGCAGTTGAAGTACACATCTGTGATCTCTTAGTAGTGCACATCAAATAATCTTTTGGACTTTGTAAATATATTTTCAATATGATCATATGCATCATACAATCAACTTCAGTGATTGATGCACAAGAAACATCATTTAGGAAAAATCATGGACATGTCATAAGGTATAATTAGCTTATTTGTGGAGCTTTGCTGCTCACCAGAATGTCCAAAAGTTTATCCAGTAAAGACAGCAACTCTGGATTTACAGAGAAATTCATACAATTTTCGAGACTTGACAAGAACTAATAGTTAGGGAAAGTTAGGCTTTTTTTTTCACAAATCTGCAAAAAAAATTCTTACCAAAAGCTTTTTTTACCATGTGTTCCTATAGGTGTCTAGTAACACCTCCCAATTTATCCACAGCCAAATCCTCGGGGAAACACCTGGAGAGCCAATCAAGTTTGGGGTGCCCAGAGGGTCTGGGCGAAAATAATGAAAACATTTTTTTAAACCAATATTAGCTTTTGAGATGTCTATCTAGGGGTTTTTAGGGGTGCTGAATCTATCCCAGCCATTCGTTTTGTGTAAAAATGACTCCAAGTCCATAAAAAATCCATAACAAGTGGTTTTATTGAACAATTATAAAAAAAACTTCCTTAATCAGTTTAAAATGTAATCCAAATCCAACTCCCCTGCACTCCCTCACTCCTGTTATCATCTGGCCATTTGATAGCTGGCAATAGTTACAATGACAGTTCCAACAAGCAGAAATACACTTGACTCCTTGCTTTTTAAAGCAACACCTGAGGGTGTCACAGTTCCCCGCACAGTTGCAGCTGACAAACTTCAGAAGGTAGTCCAGGATCTGTTGTAGGGACTGCATAACCGGGTTGTCCTTGTTTCCATCCATACTCAAGGGCAACCAGTGATGGACTTTGTAGCAGTAGCCAATCTCTGTCGGAGGCAGTTTCTCAGGCTTGATACTAGTTATAATAGTATCTCACAAAACTGAATACACCCTCGCATTTATGTAAATATTCTTTTCATGGGACAACAGTGAAGAGATTACACTTTGCTACAATGTAAAGTAGTCAGTGTACAACTTGTATAACAGTGTGTAAATTTACTGTTACCTCAAAATAACACAACACACAGCTATTAATGTCTAAACCGCTGGCAACACAAGTGAGTACACCCCTAAGGTGAAAGTGAAAATGTCCAAATTGGGCCCAATCAGCCATTTTCCCTCCCCGGTGTCATGTGACTCGTTAGTGTTACAAGGTCTCAGGTGTGAATGGGGAGCAGGTGTGTTAAATTTGGTGTTTTCGCGCTCATACTCATAGATATATATATAATAAAGGCTAGATGTCTCGTCCTCGCTGCTGGCCAATGGAGGTCGACGTCCGCACCTCGCGGCCATCTTGCCACAGTCAGCTCGCTAACTCATAACATTGTGTTTCAATGGTGCACTGTAATGACAGGCAGTGACCTGAAGGTGTCATTGTTATAGCCTGGGGGCAATGTTCTGCCTTTAGTAGAAGAAGAGATATACCTTACATCAGGTACCACAGAGCCCACCAGATAGCTTGCCTGTGACAAGATGGCCGCTGGTGATGCCGTTAGAGACTCCGCCATAAGACATCTAGCCTTTATTATGTATATCTATGCTCATACTGGTCACTGGAAATTCAACATGGCACTTCCTGGCAAAGAACTCTCTGAGGTTCTGAAAAAAAAAAATGTTGCTCTACATAAAGATGGCTAGGCAATAATAAGATTATCAACATCCAGATAACTGAGCTGCAGCATGGTGGCCAAGATACAGCGGTTTAACAGGACAGGTTCCACTCAGAACAGGCCTCGCCATGGTCGACCAAAGAAGTTGAGTGCACATGCTCAGCGTTATATCTAGATGTTGTCTTTGGAAAATAGATGTATGAGTGCTGCCAGCATTGCTGCAGAGGTTGAAGGGGTGGGGGGTCGGCCTGTCAGTGCTCAGACCATATGCCGCACACTGCATCAAATTGTCGTCCCATATGGAAGCCTCTTCTAAAGATGATGCACAAGAAAGCCCGCAAACAGTTTGCTGAAGACAAGCACACTAAGGACATGGATAACTGGAACCATGTCCTGTGGTCTGATGAGACCAAGATAAACTTATTTGGTTCAGATGGCGTCAAGCGTGTGTGGCGGGAACCAGGTGAAGACTACGAAGACAAGTGTGTCTTGCCTACAGTCAAGCATGGTGGTGGGAGGGTCATGGTCTGGGGCTGCTTGAGTGCTGCACTGGGGAGCTACAGTTCATTGAGGGAACCATGAAGGCCAACATGTACTGGGACATACTGAAGCAGAGCATAATCCCCTCCCTTCAGAAACTGGGCCGCAGGGCAGTATGATAACGACCCCAAACACACCTCCAAGATGACCACTGCCTCGCTAAAGAAGCTGAGGATAAAGGTTATAGACTGGCCAAGCATGTCTCCAGACCTAAACTCTTTTGAGCATCTGTGGGGCATCCTCAAATTTCCCAGAGGATTTGGCCGTGGATAAATTGGGAGGTATTACTAGACACCTATAGGAACACATAGTAAAAAAAGCTATTGGTAAGAATTTCTTTTGCAGATTGGCGAAAAAAATGCCTAACTTTCCCTAACTATAAGCTACAACTACAAGGAAAAAAGGAAAATAAAAATAGACTTCTGCGTAAACTTGACTGGTCAGCCTTCTGCAGGACACCAGGGGCATAAAGGTAAAACCAGTACTGATTACTAGGGCCCCAAGGGGAGGGAGGGCCCTTGAAAAGTCTGGAATATATTTTATTATATTTATTATGGGGGCCCATCAGGACTGCCTATGCATAGGGCCCAGGATTTTGAGCTACGCCCCTGCAGGACACCATCATGAACAGACAGCGTTTTTGATGTTTAGCATTTTTTCCTTCACATCACTTTGTTTACTCTCATCACACTTAACTAATCAGGTCAGATGCTGGGGGAACTAGCCTTAAGGTGTTGCTTAGCAACCCGGCTGCTGTTTCCTAGCTTGGTGACTGATGCTCGGGACAAACTGCAGCAGAGGACCTGTCTGTCTGTATCTGTCTTTCACTCCCTGTTTACTGTAACTGATTTGAACATCTGGGAAACAATCTGAATATCCATTTGCAAATTGGCCTTGACATGTCTGAATCACACCCTTATCTGATTTAAAACATTGCCGCAAATTGAGGTTAGATCACATAAAACCAACCATAGCTTATATGATATTATTGATCTTCCTGATCCCTGTATGGACCCTTTCAAGAGAGTTCCATTATCAGCATCATAGTTGGCCCCACAAGACTTCCTTTTTAACATTCCATATGTTATCTTAATGCAGAGGAAGTAGATTGGGGCCCAAATAGAACGTTCAAGCATTGTTTTTGTTTACCTTGTTGAAAGGGTCTATTACTGTTGGGGAATGTTGATGAGGTATTACATCTGACACGTAGCGCTGCTACTCCAAGAGAGAGATATGTTAGCAGGCAGTGCAGGGAGGTCCCCTGTTATGGCGTCGAGTTGATTGCGTTAGCCAAACAGATAATAACGGAGAATAATAGCATACCAGTGCTCGGTGACTCGTGCCACCAATGAAGCCATTCTGGCTTGTTATGCGACGCCTGGCGATTACTTCAGCTGCTTGTCCTAAGTGCAGCATAATCAACTCTAACGCGGGCGAGATTAATTGACAATTACAGTTACATTTTATTGCAGGCGGACAATATGGCCCCTGGTATTCTCGTGGGGTAGCTGTCCCATTAGGAATAAAATTGCAGTCTGTTCACCATAGGAGATGTGGAGGGAAAAAGAAATAACATCCAGCTCGACGAGGAAATTAACCACTAAACATTTGCTAATCCGAGATGCTTTATCTACTTAATGACATCTGACAGCTTCAGAAAGCCAGTCACACCATACGTTTCTTTAGGATGGATTAAACAAGATTTAGAGGAAACGATCGGCCATGTTTGTTTCTTTTCCTCTCTTTAGCCAGAGACTCGGCAGACCCACCAACCCGTCATTGATCTCTCATTACATCCAGTAACGTGCCTTTCACTTTGACTCATGCAGCTTCCCGCTTCAGTAATGGCTGTGACTATATCGTCGCCATCTTGGTTGGATCTGGCCCTGCCCTGGTCCACATGCCTCTCCCACCATGTGTGACGTCTTGTCTTTAGTCCTCGGACTTCAGAGATGCTCTTCCAGAACATGAGAGCACGAACTGACAAATCCAGATCTTTCTTGAGGACCTTAAAACCTTGGCTGCTGTCAGTGTGTATGCGTGTGTGTGTGTGTGTGTGTTTGTGTGTGTGTGTGTGTGTGTGTATTGTCTGTACAGTATGTGTCCGTGTGTATGTGTGCTTACAGATTACAAGGCCTGTTGATTTTGCGGTGTTTCTCTTCCACAAAGACAGTTTGTGCCTGCCAGATATTGCCACTGTGGTGTGCCACTTGTACTTTTACTGTTTTTGTTGTCTGTCCAATACTCCTCTTTATACTGTTGCCAAAATGTATGTAATACTCGTCCATATTAATTTAATTTCAGATACAGTATACACAGGAGAAGTTTCAAATTCCTTGCGCTGTAGGTTCCCCATAGTTTCCCATAGGTTTCTCATGTGGACAATCAACAACCAAACCTATTTAACATTTCACACGACATGATGCAGAAAGTTACAACAACAATGCACAGTTGGCTGGGCAGTTGCAAAAGCGCCATATGCTTTACCCAGGATCTGTAAAGGCCCTCCTCTGGTACCACATGCACTGCCAGTAGCCTGAATGCCCAACCAAAGACCAAAGAACATCATTTAAAAAAAAGCATCAAAAACAAAATCACCAACAAAGTAGCCTTCGTGTACAACCCCCTGCCCCCCCCCCCCCCACACCACCCCAAAAAAAGGGCAGCCAGTATATTTCTCTGCAGTGCTGTGAAATAGACTCTAATGAAGGAAAAGCTTATCTGTGTCCCATGCAAATGTCTACTACAGTACTACTGTGGCACCCAAAAATAAATGGCTGTGAAAAGAATCCAGATGTCCTGGGCTCTCCTGACAGACATGCTCTGCCTCAAAATATCAGTATGGACTTAGTGGCACATACAAATCAGATTGTTTTACAGCTAGTCAATGTCATTTGTGTGTGTGTGCCTGTGCAACTATGCATGTCTGTTTGTCTGTGAGTTTTTGTTTATGTTTGTCTGTGAGTTTTTGTGTATCTGTTTGCGATTGACTGTGTGAGTGCCTGTCAGTTAAGGTGTGTGTGTGTGTGTGTGTGTGTGTGTGTGTGTGTGTGTGTGTGTGTGTGTGTGTGTGTGTGTGTGTGTGTGTCTGTGTACATGTGGGGGGATTGGGTTATGAGGCACCATAGGCAACTATCTAATCTCATTCATTATGCAGCTAATCCCAGAGAATCTTTTTGATTAGGATCAAGTCTCCTCTGCTCGTTGAAAAAAAACACGGTGAGATTATTCGCCTCTATCTGTGGTTCCCAAGGAGATTAAATGCCTGTTTCACGCCTCCAATCAAAGAAATACACTTTCAGAAGAGTATTGTCAGATTGATTTCCATTGATTAACACAAAAGCAAGGAGCATGATATGGTTGATCAACATTATTACATCATTATCATCATCATCATCATCATTATCAATATCATCATCACAATTACCATTATCATCTTCATCACAAAATAAACCTTCTTTAGCCCCTTTCCCTGTAGGCTGTGATCACATATCTGGGTTTGCCACGTGCCACATCAGTTCCTTCTCTGCTTGTGTCCATAGCAACACAGCACATTTCTCATGCTCTTCAGTTCTCACAGAGGAGTGCTGTGAACATCTACATGACGGAGTCTCTGACAGTGAGTTGGAAAATCTTTCAGAAAAGCCTTGGTAAGTGCCTGGAATAAAGAAACAAATCAGAGAGACGAGGGGCTTAAACAAACAACCTGTTGATGTTGGTTAAAGTCACAGAGCCAGGGAAGGCTGACTGACTATGTGGCGCTCAGAAACAGAATTAACAACATCCATGTTGGAGAACAGTTTAAGTTATGGCTTAGTGACAGACTACTGGTTGCAAATGTAACTGCCATCTCCCTCGGTTAGAGTGTACCTGTGGCTTGGCTATGGTATGGCTTGTTATTTCCTGCAAACTAATTCGAGAGGATTTAGAATGTGTGTGTTTTTTGTTGTAGAATTGCTGTTTTCACATTATCCTGCTTATTACACGGCTACTTGCCTAAACGAGAAAATAAACTCCACATGATATGACTCTTTACATTTATTTGTTACCGTTTAATCAAGGCTTTTGCTAAGAAACAAATAGTTTGAACATACACTGAACATGAATCAAACATTCTTTAGAACACAGCTGATCAACTGTCTGCTTTCACTTTTGAATGATGTTCCAATTCAAGAAGTGACCGGACTAATTGAGTCCGAACGGGATATGAACGACGTGAACAAGAAGCACAAAACCCATTTTCCTTTACAACAGTCTGTTATACAACGGTCTGTTATCGAGTGAATGGAGCATTCTGCAGCATTATGAAGAGCCGTGTAATAATATGTTTGAGTAATAATTCACTTATTTGCCTCCTCTGAACAATAACATTGTATAACTACCACACACACACACACACACACACACACATACACACAAAGAGTTCATTTGGACTCAATCCCTTACAGTACAGCATGGGTTAGTTTGCAGCAAAGACACCATAGGCCAGTTTAGTTTGTTTGCTTTGACTCCTGACAGGGTGCCTGAAGCTACACCTCATTTGTCTGTTTACCCTTAGACCCACCATTACTGCTTATGTTGCAGCTTTTTCAGCCAAAGGGCTCCCCTGCTTCATTACACAAACAAGTAAACAAACAAACAAAACAAAAATAACAACAACAAAATGATCGATGATCTAACTGCACTCTCATTGGTAAGAGCATACAATCACCTCATAGGCTCCAAGACCTCAGCATGCTCTCCATCTGCATAATGCACACTCAAGACATCTAAGGTCACCACATCTAAGGTCATCACATCTAAGGTCCCCACATCTAAGGTCACTGTATAAGTGTGCACAGTTCTGCACTGGGCTTGAACCCACACCCTCAGAGTCCACAGGCGGGAATGCTAATAAGTATGCCAAGACCCACCCGGTTTGCTAAATCTTGCTAGCGTTCCAGATAGGCCAACATATTTTGACATAGTCCATCTTATAATGGTAAATTAAGGGAAATATAAAACATAGCCTACATGATGGAATATCACCCTGTGCATAAATCAATTGGCAAATGCAGAAAAGTGAAAAGCGAATCCTGCATTTCAGGCAATTTATATATCTCGGCTGGACAAAAGTGGGCGTATGGTCACCTTAATTATCCTACTAGTCTTTAGCATCTTTCAACATGCTACACAATCTCAATTTAAAATGTGGTGCATGTGTTTGTTGGCTAACACTTCTCATGATAGTACAGGGAGACATGCGGGAGTATCAGGCCAAAGTAAAATCATATCTACAGTATGTCCCCAGCACTTTTCAAACCAATCTAACACCCATGTATATACCGGCTATAGACAAAAAAGGGAAAGTTGGAAAAAAGATCCTCCTTTTTTCTTTAATTAATCGCCTCAATATTAAAAGACGAGGAAAACTAGTGACCTTCCCCTCAGAGACCGGACCCAGCAACACCCGATGCAGCCCAGCGCAGAATGACCCATCACTATTTTTACTTTATTTTCAAAGATCATCTGGGGCAGGCTACAACCCGTGAGGAATGCAGCCCACTTTTCCTGCCAAGACCCACTAATCTGGGCATGGGCACTGGCATGGCACAGACTGGGTGCCTGACTGGACACACACACACAGCTGAAAACATCTGTGACTGATGACATTCAGCGTCTTTCAAATCGCCCTGGAACTTTTCAACTGGAGGGTGGGTACTTGTGTCCACATGAATAAATTAGGCCTCCAAAATAGGACACATGCTAGTTTCATACATTTATGCTTTTTTGGGGGGTGCTTCTCATAAATGGGGCATGCAACATAATGTAAAGGAGAACTCTGGTGTACGAATAACCTTAGGTCAATTTTTGGATAATGATGGAGTGCAAACTTAGGTGACCAAATTTATGTTAATCAGAGCAGGGACTGAAATCAGAATGATTTTCATTTTGGCTCGTTCTGAGCAAAAACATAATATTTTTGTTCCTGTTCCTGTGTTCCAAGGCCTCTGCTCTAAACGGTTAGAACATTATAGAAGATTATTACACGCCTCTTCAGAGTGCTGCAAAAAGTTCAATTTACATGAATGGGTCTTCCCAACGTTCGGAGATCTGTTAAAACTATATAATTACCGCTGCAAAGTATATAATGACCGCTGTCATTGGCAACGAGTTTTGTGCTTCTTTCATATCACTCCGCAAGTAGTAGTCACTTTTTGCAGTGGAACTTCATTCAAAAGTGAAAGCAGACATTTGATCAGCTGTGTTCTAAAGAATGTTTGATTCAAGTTCAGCGTGTGGTGTGAACTATTTGTTTCTCAGCAAAAGCCACAATGAAACGGGGTCCGGTTCGCCCTGTCGGGACTTATTTTCCCGATAATGACAGGCGTTCTATACATTATCCTTTACACGGTTAATAACTAAATAAATAAATAAAAATGTCATTGATTTATGGCCAGTGGCACAACACTATACTGTACAGTATATTTTTGCCCAACAGTCTTAAAGCTTAAATCAAAGCACATTAGATATCAAGGCTAACAAAACACCGTGCCTGAACTCAGGCATGGAGCAAGATTTGAAAGGAGACAATTAGCCTATATATTGTAATATTAGATCTTCAAAAAAACTTCAGGCACAGAAAATGTCCTTACTTCAAGCCCTGTAATAACCTAACCTATGTGTGGTGCTACCAACTGCATGACAGGCCTATAGATATGTTCCTAGAGTCTCTGGTAGCCTATGTTATTTCACACAATGCTTCAGTAATTTAGGCTACACTCTTGGAAAAGGTGGTTAAATAGTGTTGGATATGAAAATCCTTTTTTATCAACTAGGTCTAGCCTATTATACAGGGGAGACACTGATTCATAAAATCTGACTAAATTCATCCTATACGGGGTTTGAGTTCATTTCCAGTTTTCATTCTTTGAACCGTTTGTAATGCCTGAATCAGAGTAGTTTTGTGCAAGATTGAAATACGGGTTTGCAAGGAAATAGCATATAGCATAGCCCTGAGGGCAAGCTCACGACGGCAAAGTAAATTGCTACTTTAAGCCACTGACTAGGTTCAAAATATCATTACACAATTGACCAGAGTTCTCCTTTAATACATTTGGCCGTCACAAAAAGGGAAGGACAGAACATGTCCAGAATAAAACTTTCCCAGTAAATCTAAAATACCACAGATTATATTGTCACCAGGCCACCAGTCACTCAGTGATGGTGGTTTAGGATTATTGCTTGCTGATATTTTTTTTATCCCAGCCAAGGTAAGTGGACAGTTAAGTGTCTAAGTATATGTGTGTCTATACAATTCATTGTGAATATATTGCCATGATCTGAAGATTTCTTTCTGTCTTTCTTTCTTTGTAAAATCACAGGAAACAAACAATTTATCTACTATTTGTCTCATATAGTTCACTGACTTGACCATTTTTGTCGTTGTATAAATGGACTCATGGACATAAGGTTGGGAAACACCTAGAGTGAGCCAATGACATTGGTTTACAAATTGCCCTCAATAAACCTCCAGTATCGCTAACTATCCACTCCCACCCCCCACCCACCCACTGACACACACACACACACACACACACAGACGCGCACGCACGTAGAACAAATCACCCTGAGTAATTACTTGAAGGCTGGACTATATGTGGCGTCCATGGTAATTACTTTGGTGATATTGTCTTGTGATGCTTCCAACTCTGCGGCGGAATGTGACGGCTCTCCAATTATGACAAACAGGGCGTCCAAGTGGCCGACCGTCCTGGGGATGATTGACGGGTGAATTAATATTGTCAGGCCCTCCAGGAAAACAATAACCCCCCACCTAACACACACAGGCACACACACACACACACACACACACACACACACACACACGCTTCCCCATGGGTTCAAGGGCAGTTCCTCCTTCACCATCAAATCTCCTTTTCTGATGATTAAGCTCATGTTTTCTAATAATATCGAGTCAGTTCTACCTGCAGCCATGCTTGATGCCTATCATTAAAACATTTTTTTATTTTTTTTATTTTAACTATCTAGAATGATGTAATCCACACTCAGGAACTGATGAACTAAGAGGATAGCGCCTATTTCATGCTACATTGCTCCAAATGGCTTTAAAGTGTGATTTATTTTGACACAGCAGTATTTCTAAATGGTAGTAGTAGTGTAGTAGACGTACTGTAGTAGTGTTGGTGAACAGGAAACCCATATATAGTCTCGGCAGAAACCATGGAGTAGGACACACAGTTTACCAACCTTTATTGTTGGAGACAAAACATATTAACAGGGTGCTTGCCAAGACTACCAATCAAGTCATACCAATGGATGATCTTGTTTATTATACAACAATTGGGTTCTATGGAACTATTTATTTGTTTCTGATTGGCCGAGAGACGTTCCATGAGTTGGAATATCCCTGGACATTGCACAGCTAATAATAAATCACTCCGCGATACAATGCAAAGATTTGACACAATGTTCTCATCCCAGCTCTCCACTATTTTAAGCAAAAACATGACATGGCCCAGTGTCCTTGTAACATGCATGCAGCAAACCTAGATATGAATGTGATTTCAGCCCGACTTTCAACATTTCTTTCAAGAAGACACATAAACCACAAAGACCCGTAACGAGGGATCTGGAATGTTGGTTACCTAGCAACCAAGACGCTGTCTATTGAAAAGGGAACTATTTTTTGATGCGTAAGAACGATGTCGAAATTAAAATTTTTAAACAATATTGGGGTGTTTTCAGATTATTTAGTTTGTGGTAGAATTGTTGTATAAAAGCAATATAGCACTCGTGATCGTGGGATTGGTCATGGATATTCCCACGGCTGTTGTTGCCTGCGCCACTCGGCCTCCGGCCTGGTGGCTACGGCCGAACAACACCCGTGGGAATATCCATGACCAACCCCACTCTCACTCGTGCTATATTGCTTAATTATAGCTAGATCTCTGGAAACGCTGCGGTGGCTTACTGTAATCAAATAATACAAACTCAAAAGAATTCCAAACAACGTAGATGAATACTGCAGATGATGGCTTTAATGCATTCCAGAGAATTGGTTCGCGAAGCAAGCTGCTTCTGATTCTCTGTACATGGTTCTTATACCTTCTCATGTCGTCACTTGTTTGTGTGAACTCAGAATAGAAAATATCTTCTGTGTCGTCTTTTACCACATTAGGAAGTACATACAGTATGTGCCTAGGTATTTTCCTTCTAATGACCTCTGATCCTGCTGAACAGCCGCTTAGGATGACCAGTGTCTCTAGGCATACATGTCCTTATAGGTAAATGTCTAGCTGCATAACTTAGCTAAAATTAACCCCCTGCTGTTTCACCACATGGACCTCAGACAGTTATGACAGAATATGTTTTCATAAAACTACTGCGTAATAGTAAGAATAATAAGAATATATTTTCATAAAGCTACATAACTAAATAAAGCTACCACAAAGCCATTTTGATAGTGTTTTAGCCAGGGTTGAAGGACCTCAGATGAACCAAAATCGTTCACAGGGTTTCTTGTCAGCATTCAACTCTGTAAACATTGTTCTTATATTAAAGAAAAAAAGTATGGCAGTACTCATAACAGTCAACTTTAGCAGTCCAGAGATGTCCGATTCTTTCATGTTTTAAATCCCTCTCTTCCTCTCCTCTCATCTATTTTTCTGTTTTTTTTTCTTTAGAGTGTATGAACTCAGTTCTTTTGATGAGTCGGCCTTTGATTGTTCCCCTTGTTTGCACTCTCCTTCACCTTTTAGAAAAAAGAAGAGAGACGTCTTGTGATTGGCTCATTCCTCAAGGCTATGATGACTGACAGTTTGGGGACACAGACATTGCCACCTGTCAATCAATCACTCTGGCGACGCCCCTTTAATCTAACCCAGACGCTATCCTTGAGGAAGGGCTTCTTCGTCCTTATGAAAATAAAAGTTATAATTAATGATTGTTCTCCTGTTATGTGTCTTAACACCTGGCCTCAGATGGTTTCCCCTCCTTCCTTTGGAAGTCATTTTAAGCATGGCCTGGTTTTTCACTGCGGCGATAACTCAGCCGGAAGCCAAAGCTGGAGGAACGCACAGGGGCATTACCTATAGATCACTGACTTACCAGTGCAGCTGATTTAACATAAAAATGCAATTTCTTTTGCTCTTGGCTCCACCAGATGTGATTCAGCTCATGGTTTGCTATCCCTACCTCTCTCTCTCTCTCTCTCTCTCTCTCTCCCTCCCTCTCTCTCTCTCGCTCACTTTTCCATATGGGTTGGGTTGCCCACAGTCACTACGGCTCAATTTGTCCCATTGTGCGGTTATTACAGCAAAGCTTAGCCATACACGACCAAATTGAGTGTACTAATATCCGAGTAAGGGTGACTATGTTTTTGGTGCGAAGGCAGGACACTTATGACTTACAAATGAGGTTCGTGAGCAAGATCAAATTCCCATGATAAATCCAATTTCAGACCCAGTGTATTTGTGTCGTATTTTAGGATTCACAGCCTTACAGGGTAAGCATTGTTTGTGTGCGGTCGGGCCATGCTGTTGAGTGGATCTATTGTACTTTGTACTGAGTCAAATGAACCCTACTCCAAAACTGTTACCTCTTCTCTTGGTCCATTACCTGCTAAAATGAGACTGGAATGAGATGTGTGTCTTCACTTGTCACACACTGTGGTTTGATATTTTTTTCCTCTGTTATTTTAAGTTTTCATCTCCTGTTGATGGATTCCATCGGCTGAGAGAATTCACCATACACACTGTATGCTCAGCATGACAGCGGATTGGGGCTCTATCTGAGCGGTGAGATGCAGAGTTGTGCATCCGGTCAGAGAACCACAGGACACACTGGTCACTCCTCTTTCTTTTTTGATTTATTTTTTATGGGTCGACTGAATTACAATTTTTCTTGATCCCGTATCCCTCCATTTATCACTTTCTGCACTGTGGTCTCATTTAGAAAGCACTAACATTCAATATCATTAACTCAAGGCACCACAACTCAAACCCAATTAGCTCACAATTCGGTAACACTTTATAATAACTACACACAAGCAAGTGTAAACTTTATAACTCATTTGTAAATGTGTTGCAAGGCATAAAACGTCCTCACTTTAGATGAGCTCACAAAATATCATTAATTAACCACTTGTAACTCCTGAGTTAATTATTAATTATAGTATTAGGAAGTGGTTTATAAAATATATATCCTCACCCTAGCTAATCATTAGTGCATGTGTACTTAACAACTGTTAAATAATGGAATATTAGTTCATCAAAAACATATTATTGCATCATTTATTAAGTATTAACAATAATGTATAAACATATTTAAGATATAGGCTTATTTACTATGAACAAACTATTTATAACTGTGTGAACAAATGCTTTACTGAGGATAAATTAGAAATTACTAATGATGAACAAACCATTAACTAATAAGTAACAAAGGCTTAATAAATTATGAATTGTGTGTAGTTATTATAAAGTGTTACCCACAATTCTCCTGTTGAATCAAACACTGAGTCAAAACTGTGCATACACCAATCAGAGTCTGAAGATGGAGAACACTTTACTTGAAGGTATCTATGTAAGAATGACATGCCACTGTCATGAACACATGATACTGTCATGACACAAGAACTCTAACCCTAACTTGTCATTACAAAAACTGAATGACATTTAATGAAAGAAGCGTTATAATGTTTCAGGGCTCTACAGTGCGCCCATTTCACTCGCACATGCGAGTAAAAATGATGCCGTGCGAGTGCAAAAAAATATTTAGGCGCACTGGTGCGAATGACTTCTAACCATGTCAATGTTTGTCTACAAAATATACAGCAACATCGAGAAACATTACTGGTGCAAACCATAGAATCACGTCGCGAATGCAGCATAAAAACTACACCTCCCATCAACGTTAGCAGTTTCGCGTTGTGACTCGCTAGTAGTCGCTTCTATCAAATCCAAGAGCGCGCAGAAAAAGGGGAAAGTTAGACTAGCCAGCCAAGATGCAAAGATTGAAGAAATAAGTTCTTCTATCCAACGAATGCATTGGATATAAGAGGAACAGGAGAGAAGGAAAGGTAACCTAACATGCCTTTTAGCCCAGTTGACGTATTGGCTGCAATATGCAAAATATAGCTGTAGCGAACGAACCGGCACAAAAGTACCCTCCCGTAATACTCCCATTTTATTCAAAGGTAGAACGCTACTGACAACTCCAGGCTTCCACGCATGTATGTTTGTTTACACCGAATACAAGCTGAAGTGCAAAACGAAAGTAGGCCTAACGTTTGCCTACTGCCCCCATCAATGCAGATATTTCAAATAAAAACTAAAAGTATAAAACATATATCCTTGATTAGCCTATTTTGGGTTTTGTGGAAGAGAAAATTGACTGTTTTAGTAGTAGTAGTCTTATTAGGCAGTATGCAGTCAGATAGGTCACCATGGGCATTGGATTAGCTAGATGGATTCACAAATAAATAAATTAGCCTACATTTGGCAGGATACTTGATATACAGGCTAAATGCAAATATGGCAATGTATTATATTATTTTACATTAACAAAATGTAGGAAAATAGAACAGACTGAAAATAAAGTAGGCACTGATCTTTAAAATCCTGTTTCCTGTAGCCTAAATGTTGTCAGTCATTCTTAATATTCGCAATTGGTGCACTGGCATGTTTAACTGTTAGCTGCAGTATAATGTTAGATTATGTGTAAGTTAAGTACAGAACTGACTGTGCTCCCAAATTTTTGTCTGTGCTCCTAAATTTTTTAACTTGGGCTCACAAGTGCTCCTGAAATTTTTTTTTAGTGTAGAGCCCTGTGTTTATGACACGTTATGTATAATGTTTATGACAGTGTCATGTCACTCTTATGTAGATACCTTCAAGTGTAACCGATCTTTCTTGTGCATTAATAGCTTTTTCCCATTGTTGGATATTGCTACTGTTTTCCACATTCTTTATGCATCAGTTGCATATTTCTATAATATTTTACAGTACTCCAGGACACTGAATTTGAGTTACAATAATTTTGCAAAAACAACATATACTCATTATAGTAACATTTATTTTTGTGGCAGTGTTCTGAATTGATCTTTCGTAGACTATGTGGTGTATGTGTTTTTGAGGGCTTGTAAAAACTGTAAATTGTGTGTGTGTGTGTGTGTGCGTGCATGAGTGTTTTCTTTTTGTTTTTTATGCACTAAATATAAGGAAACAGTACATTATGAACCCAGTAAGATGCTTGGGAAAAGGTTAAGCAATTCTCATGATGATATCATCAGCATAGGCTTTCTCACACAAAGCGTTCCCGAATTTCGAGAGGATCCAGTTGAACCCAGTTGCGCTCGCCATAGATCCATCACTGTACAGTATCTCAGCTGCATTAGCAAAACCCAAGTCCCTGCTGTTCCAATTCGACATTTGTTATGGTGTCTAATTGCTAGTTTATGGTGAACACTCGAGCGGGTCACAGCTCATTTCAAACAACTCGCTCTTCTAATGACTTCCCATCCCCCGATCGAGAGGCTTGCCGGCCGTCGGAGGCCGTAAATCAGCGCAATTAAACGTTGACGGCCGCGGGCCCCGAAAGTAATCGCCACCAGAACCAAGCCTCAGGGGGAAAAAGAGGAAAGATTAATTTATCAGGGAACAATCGTGATTTATAATTTGTCAAAAGTCGTCGTCACAAAAGTGACGACCAAATGTCAGCAGCACTCTACTCTGACGGATGGAAATAAAATGACAGATAATTGTTCAAGCTGTTTATTCATTTACGGACATCTATTTTTTATTTAACCAGGACATCCTCACATGCATCACAAACTTTATTATCCTGGCTTAATGCGGCTCAAAGATCCGTGCCTTGCGGGTATTGATTATAATTATGTTATTAACTTTTTTAAAACATCTCCTCTATGGCAACACAGGACAGTGTACAAATGTGACAAATGGCACTAAAGAGATACAATGAGATTGAGATAAACATGACATTAAGAAAAGCTATCATATAAATTCAAAAAAATGTTTTGAATGTTCTGTGTTTGACACTTGTGGGTGGCATGTGCATTTTAACGACTGAAGCATGCAGCACTCAAAACTGCCAGTCAAAGCAACAATCCCACGATGGCACCTGTTTTAAAAATAAAGTGAACATCTAATGTGAAGCAGTGGGGTGAGTCATCACATGGCTGACATCACCTTCACACTTACACACTCACGTAACGCAAGGGCAGTGGGTGTTGATAGTGGTGGTGGTGGGCAGGGTTGACACGAGCAACCTGGCGCATGAGAAATCAACACCGCTTGCACCAGACCGCGCTGTGCCGCTCCGTACCACACATACGCTGATGAGATTAGTGTATACGCAAAGTGACTTATTGGCCTGGGCATGCGGACGATGGATGAGAGAGCTATACGGTCCAACCCCCCCCCCCTCCTCCTCCTCCTCGTCCTCCTTCATCCATCCCACCCACCGCCCTCTAGCCCTCCGCTGGCAGGCAGGTGAGGGGGGAAATGGAGCAGCCAACTCCCACAGCGCGTGACCTCCATCACCTCCACCCTGGCCGGCGCTGGCGTCGGGGGTGACGGCCCTCATATTTCCTCGACGCTCTGAAATCAGCCTCTGTCTCCTGCCATCCATCTCCCAGCAGGCTCATAGAGAGAGAGAGAGAGAGAGAGAGAGAGAGAGAGAGAGAGAGAGAGACGGATTGTGAGAGAGGGCCCAGAGGAATGCATGGTGAGGAAGGCCCCGCTGCTCATAGATTTCAACTCACAGCGTTGAGTGATTTGTTTATCTTCCTGACTGGCTTTAATGCTGTGTACGTGTGTGTGAGGTGCTTTGAGTGAGTTGATCCGTGTGTGTCAAATTACATTACCTTTGTAATGTAAGAGTTGCTCTTACATCAATAAGAAACACTCAAAGACTGGGAAGCTGGCTTTGGATGTGAAAATAGCATCCGTTTACTGATATAGCATCAGTTCACTTACCACAGCAATACATTTCACATAATTAGCCAAGGGATTCATTTTCAACCTCATTTTGTTATTCATGTTGTCTACTTTCCCTACTGACTTCATTGAAACACTCCAAAATCAACTCAATGCACAATTTATCTTTCAAAACACTAGCACGTTTTCTATTTATGTGTAAAGTACTGTCAATCAGAGCACAGCAACTTTCAACTGTCAGTTGATGATATTGCAAAAACTGCATTACTTTCCCTTTTTATTTTCCACCTACCTGCATAGTACAAAATCCAATCCATTTCTTTTTTTTATAATTCAGTTTAATTTGACTGTAAACTAAATTTTTCATTAAGTGTCAAATGTGTGTATTTGGTAACATTGGCATCATCTAAAAATGAGTCAAGAAAATGTAGAAAGTGACAGAAATTTTGCAGTCAAAGCTTTATGAAATTGTTGCTAGCGATAATAAATGAAACATGTTCCAAATGTGGACAACTAAAGTACACAGAGACAGTAAACAAAGTTCTAAGAAGGGACACAAACAATCCTCTCTTAATCTCTGAGATCTTCAGCATTAGGAGGACACACATTCTCCCCCACATAAGCCATGTCTGGCTGTGGACCTGGGACTAAAACACGTGGCGTGCCTCATCCAACCCTGGCAGACCTCCGCTGCCATGCCTCTACCGCCCCATACCCCCACTGCATTGAGGAGAATAGTGGCATTTAAACATGTAGAACACAGCAATAATTCCTCAGTGGGGGTCGAGTCTCTCGACTAATGTCAGTTGTTCTTCTCTCTAGTCCTAAGTCCTCTAGTTCTGATCCTCTCCCTGGTCCAGTCGCTCCTCTCTCTAGTCCTGATCCTCTCCCTGGTCAACTTCCTCGTCCAACTCTTCCTCTCACTTTAACTTGTCCAGATATGATCTCTCTCTGTTTCTCGTGTTGTCTTTCCAGACTGAAAAATCAAAACAAAAATCTATCTCAGAAGTCCCCCTTCTTTGTTTGTGATTGCGATTGAAATATGCTTTGGTTGGTCTAATTTACACAACTTCAATTAGTTGTTTCTCAATGTTTCAATGATCTGTTTGTTCAAAAATAGAAAAAAGAGGCTTTATTCTGTATGTAAGGTTTTCATTTCTGGCAGTGCATGCATGCTGTGTACAAGCATTTGTAAACACGACAAGAAAGATCCTTCATTTTGGTATTGGGTAAGCATGTACATAAAAAGGAAATGTAATAATTTTAGAAACGTATTTGACTGGATACTGTTTGAAAACAACACTGTGTTACAAATATGGATGAATGTTGTGGTAACTGTGTTTAGAGCTTTGAAAATGTGACTATAGATTGGACAAAGGGATGTATGCAATGGAAAAAAAGCACTTCTGTTTCATCTGCCTGGAAACACAAAGTATAATATAACTTTGTGTCACATCCTCAGTAAAGGCTAATACAACCAACCATTTCAATTAGGTTGCAGCATATGTACATTACAGGTAGTTATACAGAGACAGGTGTTTGGGACATCACACACTGTGTAAAAACTAGATTCTAGAAGTGTGTGTGCCTATTCAGCGAACAAGTCAACAGCTGTTTTACCACTGATCCAAAACACCAATCAGTTTCTCTTACCAGAATAATTACTGCAGATACAGCAGGTGAATACTGCAGTATTACAAAAAAACAAAAAAACATAAATAAGATAGATAGATAGCTTCTTGGTAAATATGGGCAAGTGAAGCATACTGCAATCCCAGTAAGGAGGTAAAATATGCCATCCTTTGATTCCATTTCTCGGCCCCCAGTGTAACATCTCACTGCTATATCTCCAGCGTAGGTGCACTCTCTTCGTCAGATGAACTCTCTTTGGTTCCTCATTCGGTGTGTAAATGGGAAAGCTGGAAATATGCCGTCGGGCTATAGCCAAGATGCTATTGCTCACCACCGCCAGAAGCAATAAAGAATATCAGCATCAACAACAGACAAATAAATAAATAAATATAGTGCAGACGAATAAATGATATAAGGGTTTCTCCACGAGTGTGGTGCATTCAGCAAATTGGGTGTCTCTTCCCACCAGGGTTAGCAATGACTTTGATATCCATCATATTAGCCAAATGGGGCAGAGAGAAGCACTGCATGTATGAAAACTGACGCGAGATGAAATCATGTTAAGTGGTCAGCCCCGTTATACAAGACGGTGATATCCACTGCGCAAATATCCATGGACGTCGCTGCCTCGACCGCGTGTGAGGTGAAACGGAAGACTAAGTGTAATGCGCGCGTGTGTGTGTGTGGATGTTTGTGTGTGTGTGTGTGTGTGCAATGTCTTGGTGAACAAATAACTTGTCACCGTGGTGAAGCACTGGGCCGTGCTCTCTATCTCTAGCTCCCAACTCTCCCAACTCTTTCTCTCTCCCTGTGTGTGTGTGTGTGTGTGTAATGTGTATATGTGTGTGTGTGTGTGTGTGTGTGTGTATGTACGTGTGTGTGTTTGTGTGCGTGCATGTGTGTTATGTCACTTTCACTGAAGCCCAACCTGAGGTGGCACAACAAGCCCAATATGATTTCATCTCTGCTCTTAAGTGCTACTCAAGCTTGCAGTCACGTCTGGCAGAATTCCGACGCCACGCCTGGCGACATGCAACCTGCAAATGACTCAATCTGCACAGCGACCTCAGCGTCCACGGCCACAGTTTCTCCTCTTGGTGAGTGGGGGAGGACGTCTTCATTTCGGCACAACTAAAAGCATTGTTGGTGTGTGTGTGTGTGTGTGTGTGTGTGTGTGTGTGTTTGTGTAAAGTATGCGTTAGTATGTGTGTGTGTGTTTGTGCTTATTCAGCCTTACATATATGTGTGTTTCTGTGTGTCTGTTTTCATGATTCTCTCTCTCTCTCTCTATCTCTGTGTGTGTGTGTGTGTGTGTGTGTGTGTGTGCGTGTGCGCGTGTGTGTGTCTGCTCACAGAGTGTGTGTAAATTAGCTTGGAGGAGCTGGCACAGGCTTGAGTATTGGGCAAAGGAGAGGTTGGTCTAGCTTGCTGCACCAGTTGCACCTAGCAACCCACAACCCCCCCGCCCACACCCCCCAAGCACACACACACACACACACACAGCATACACACACACACACACATCACTCCACATCCACCCCCAAAATGACCATGCCGGTTTCCCCATCTCCCTCTTTGGCCGGCCGGCTGATTGGTCTTGGCACGTCCAGATGGCGGCCTGTATCCGCACGCAACTCGCTCCGCAACAAAAGAGTTTTCACCAGTACAGGGCCAATATGGTTATCGCCGGCGCGCTCTCTCTGACATGTTCCCCTCCCGCGTGGCCCTGCACGGAACATGGCAGCCTGTTCGGCTCCATCTGCAAAAGACTAAAAGTGAGCTCTATTGTGTGTGTGTGTGTGTGTGTGTGTGTGTGTGTGTGTGTGTGTGTGTGTGTGTGTGTGTGTGTGTATGTAAGTGTTTACTCCCTAAAAAAGAGCAATTATGTTCAGAATGTTTAATTAAATGCTAAATAGAGGCCTTTTTTTTAGATGATTGCTACTAAACACAAACACGACACAGGCTGCAGATGCCTCAAACTACCATCTACATAGAGTGACCAATTAGGATTATGGTTATGGTATTGATGAGATACTTTTCTCAATAGTTACTCACAACAGTAGAATAATATTTGTCGTTAACTTTTGAATAACAAGAAAAGTATGTATATATTTATCAGTACATCAACCAATTAATAACACCGACAACAACATGATTATATTCAAAAATGAACTAATGAGACAATTATGCTTTTGAAAGAAAATTATGTGAGCGCCCAAATTGTAAAGGTGTACTTCCATTCTTTGCCGCAGTGAATCATCTGCCAACATCATCTGCTCAAGCTGACCTAAATTGATACTTTGTGTGGGTTGTGTGTGCCTTGCAGGGGTGTGTGTGTGTGTGTGTGTGTGTGTGTGTGTGTGTTCATGTGTGGATACATGTGCTTGTGTGTATTTACATATGTGTATTTATAAGTGTGTGTGTATGTGACGGAGTGTGTGTGTGTGTGTGTGTGTGTGTGTGTGTGGGTGAGAGAGATTGGTGCCAGCTGCATGCCTGCCTACTGTACTGCCTATTTGTCCC